>NC_068366.1:50295923-50364078 GCF_020536995.1 Dreissena polymorpha | reverse complement strand
GCAGTAACTCCTGAAAAAGGTGGCAAAGTCCCAGCAGTAACTCCTGAAAATGGTGGCAAAGTCCAGCAGTAACTTCTGGAAATGATGGCAAAGTCCAGCATAACTCCTGAAAATGGTGGCAAAAGTCCAGCAGTAACTCCTGAAAATGGATGGCAAAGTCCAGCAGTAAACTCTGAAATGATGGCAAAGTCCAGCAGTACTCCTGAATGATGGCAGGTCCAGCAGTAACTCCTGAAAATGATGGCAAAGTCCAGCAGTAACTCCTAAAATAATAATGGCAAAGTCCAGCAGTAAGTCCTGAAAATGATGGCAAAGTCCAGCAGTAACTCCTGAAAATGATTGTGAAGTCCAGCAGTAACTCCTGAAAATGATTGGCAAAGTCCAGCATAACTCCTAAAAATGATGGCAAAGTCCAGCAGTAACTCCTGAAAATGGTGGCAAGTCCAGCAGTAACTCCTGAAAATGTGGAAAATCCAGCAGTACTCCTGAAAATGATTGCAAAGTCCAGCAGAAACTCCTGAAAATGATGGCAAAGTCCAGCAGTAACTCTCCTGAAAATGGGGCAAAATCCAGCAGTACTCCTGAAAATGATGGCAAAGTCCAGCAGTAACTCCTGAAAATGAAGGCAAAGTCCAGCAGTAACTCAATCAAATGATGCAAAGTCCAGCAGTAACTCCTGCAAATGATGGCAAACACAAGCAGTAACTCCTAAAAATGATTCCAATTCCAACAGTAACTCCTGAAAATGATGGCAAAGTCCAGCAGTAACTCCTGAAAATTTGGAAAAGTCCAGCTGTAACTACTCCTGAAAATTATGGCAAAGTCCAGCATAACTCCTGAAAATGATGGCAAAGTCCAGCAGTAACTCCTGAAAATGGTGGCAAAGTCCAACAGTAACTCCTGAAAATGATGGCAAAGTCCAGCAGTAACTCCTGAAAATGATAGCAAATCCAGCAGTAACTCCTGAAAATGATGGCAAAGTCCAGCAGTAACTAACTCCTGAACATGATGACAAAGGCCTGCTGTAACTCCTCAAATGATACAAAGTCCAGCAGTAACTCCTGAAAATGATGGTAAAGTCCAGCAGCAACTCAAGCAATTGTTGGCAAAGTCCAGCAGTAATCCTGAAAACAATGGCAAATTCCAGCAGTAACTCCTGAAAATATGGCAAAGTCCAGCAGTAACTCCTGAAAATGATAGCAATTACAGCAGTAACTCCTGAAAATGATGGCAAAGTCCAGCAGTAACTCCTATAAATGATTGAAAAGTCCAGCAGTAACTCCTGAAAATGATGGCAAAGTCCAGCAGTAACTCCTGAAAAAGTGTGCAAAGTCCAGCAGTAACTCCTGAAAAAGGTGGCAAAGTCCAGCAGTAACCCTGAAAATGGTGGCAAAGTCCAGCAGTAACTTCTGGAAATGATGGCAAAGTCCAGCAGTAACTCCTGAAAATGGTGGCAAAGTCCAGTGGTAACTCCTGAAAATGATGGCAAAGTCCAGCAGTAACTCCTGAAAATGATGGCAAAGTCCAGCAGTAACTCATGAAAATGATGGCAAGGTCCAGCAGTAACTCCTAAAATGATGGCAAAGTCCAGCAGTAACTCCTGAAAATGAAGGCAAAGTCCAGCTGTAAGTCCTGAATTGATGGCGAAGTCCAGCAGTAACTCCTGAAAATGATGCGAAGTCCAGCAGTAACTCCTGAAAATGATTGCAAAGTCCAGCAGTAACTCCTAAAAATGATGGCAAAGTACAGCAGTAACTCCTGAAACTGGTGGCGAAGTCCAGCAGTAACTCCTCCTAAAATGGTGGAAAAATCCAGCAGTTACTCTCTGAAAATGATTGCAAATTCCAGCAGAAACTCCTGAAAATGATGGCAAAGTCCAGCAGTAACTCCTGAAAATGGTGGCAAAGTCCAACAGTAACTCCTGAAAATGATGGCAAAGTCCAGCAGTAACTCCTGAAAATGATAGGCAAAGTCCAGCAGTAACTCCTGAAAATGATGGCAAAGTCCAGCAGTAACTCCTGAAAATGATGGCAAAGGCCAGCTGTAACTCCTGCAAATGATGACAAAGTCCAGCAGTAACTCCTGAAAATGATGGTAAAGTCCAGCAGCAACTCAAGCAATTGTTGGCAAAGTCCAGCAGTAATCCTGAAAACAATGGCAAATTCCAGCAGTAACTCCTGAAAATAATGGCAAAGTCCAGCAGTAACTCCTGAAAATGATGGCAAATTCCAGCAGTAACTCCTGAAAATGATGGCAAAGTCCAGCAGTAACTCCTGAAAATGATGGCAAAGGCCAGCAGTAACTCCTGCAAATGATGGCAAAGTCCAGCAGTAACTCCTGAAAAGGTGGCAAAGTCCAGCAGTAACTCCTGAAAATGATGGCAAAGTCCAGCAGTAACTCCTGAAAATGGTGGCAAAGTCCAGCAGTAACTTCTGGAAATGATGGCAAAGTCCAGCAGTAACTCCTGAAAATGGTGGCAAAGTCCAGTGGTAACTCCTGAAAATGATGGCAAAGTCCAGCAGTAACTCCTGAAAATGTGGCAAAGTCCAGCAGTAACTCCTGAAAATGATGGCAAAGTCCAGCAGTAACTCCTGAAAATGATGGCAAGGTCCAGCAGTAACTCCTAAAAATGATGGCAAAGTCCAGCAGTAACTCCTGAAAATGAAGGCAAAGTCCAGCTGTAAGTCCTGAAATTAATGGCAAAGTCCAGCAGTAACTCCTGAAAATGATTGCGAAGTCCAGCAGTAACTCCTGAAAATGATGGCAAAGTCCAGCAGTAACTCCTGAAAATGATGGCAAAGTACAGCAGTAACTCCTGAAAATGGTGGCAAAGTCCAGCAGTAACTCCTGAAAATGGTGGCAAAATCCAGCAGTACTCCTGAAAATGATTGCAAATTCCAGCAGAAACTCCTGAAAATGATGGCAAAGTCCAGCAGTAACTCCTGAAAATGAAGGCAAAGTCCAGCTGTAAGTCCTGAAATTAATGCGAAGTCCAGCAGTAACTCCTGGAAATGATTGCGAAGTCCAGCAGTAACTCCTGAAAATGATTGCAAAGTCCAGCAGTAACTCCTAAAATGATGGCAAAGTACAGCAGTAACTCCTGAAACTGGTGGCGAAGTCCAGCAGTAACTCCCTGAAAATGGTGGAAAAATCCAGCAGTTACTCCTGAAAATGATTGCAAATTCCAGCAGAAACTCCTGAAAATGATGGCAAAGTCCAGCAGTAACTCCTGAAAATGGTGGCAAAGTCCAACAGTAACTCCTGAAAATGATGGCAAAGTCCAGCAGTAACTCCTGAAAATGATAGCAAAGTCCAGCAGTAACTCCTGAAAATAATGGCAAAGTCCAGCAGTAACTCCTGAAAATGATGGCAAAGGCCTGCTGTAACTCCTGCAAATGATGACAAAGTCCAGCAGTAACTCCTGAAAATGATGGTAAAGTCCAGCAGCAACTCAAGCAATTGTTGGCAAAGTCCAGCAGTAATTCCTGAAAACAATGGCAAATTCCAGCAGTACCTCCTGAACATAATGGCAAAGTCCAGCAGTAACTCCTGAAAATGATAGCAAATTACAGCAGTAACTCCTGAAAATGATGGCAAAGTCCAGCAGTAACTCTTGAAATGATTGAAAAGTCCAGCAGTAACTCCTGAAAATGATGGCAAAGTCCAGCAGTAACTCCTGAAAAAGGTGGCAAAGTCCAGCAGTAACTCCTGAAAAGGTGGCAAAGTCCAGCAGTAACTCCTGAAAATGGTGGCAAAGTCCAGCAGTAACTTCTGGAAAATGATGGCAAAGTCCAGCAGTAACTCCTGAAAATGGTGGCAAAGTCCAGCGGTAACTCCTGAAAATGATGGCAAAGTCCAGCAGTAACTCTGAAAATGATGGCAAAGTCCAGCAGTAACTCATGAAAAATGATGGCAAGGTCCAGCAGTAACTCCTAAAAATGATGGCAAAGTCCAGCAGTAACTCCTGAAAATGAAGGCAAAGTCCAGCTGTAAGTCCTGAAATTGATGGCGAAGTCCAGCAGTAACTCCTGAAATGATTGCGAAGTCCAGCAGTAACTCCTGAAAATGATTGCAAAGTCCAGCAGTAACTCCTTAAAATGATGGCAAAGTACAGCAGTAACTCCTGAAACTGGGTGGCGAAGTCCAGCAGTAACTCCTGAAAATGGTGGAAAAATCCAGCAGTTACTCCTGAAAATGATTGCAAAATTCCAGCAGAAACTCCTGAATATGATGGCAAAGTCCAGAAGTAACTCCTGAAAATGATGGCAAAATCCAGCAGTTACTCCTGAAATGATTGCAAAGTCCAGCAGTAACTCTGAAAATGAAGGAAAAGTCCAGCAGTAGCTCAAGCAAATGATGGCAAAGTCCAGCAGTTACTCCTGCAAATGATGTCAAACACAAGCAGGAACTCCTAAAAATGATGCCACATTCCAACAGTAACTCCTGAAAATGATGGCAAAGTCCATCAGTAACTCCTGAAAATGATGGCAAAGTCCAGCAGTAACTCCTGCAAATGTTGGAAAAGTCCAGCTGTAACTCCTGAAAATTATGGCAAAGTCCATCAGTAACTCCTGAAAATGATGGCAAAGTCCAGCAGTAACTCCTGAAAATGGTGGCAAAGTCCAACAGTAACTCCTGAAAATGATGGCAAAGTCCAGCAGTAACTCCTGAAAATGATAGCAAAGTCCAGCAGTAACTCCTGAAAATGATGGCAAAGTCCAGCAGTAACTCCTGAAAATGATGGCAAAGGCCTGCTGTAACTCCTGCAAATGATGACAAAGTCCAGCAGTAACTCCTGAAAATGATGGTAAAGTCCAGCAGCAACTCAAGCAATTGTTGGCAAAGTCCAGCAGTAATTCCTGAAAACAATGGCAAATTCCAGCAGTAACTACTGAACATAATGGCAAAGTCCAGCAGTAACTCCTGAAAATGATAGCAAATTACAGCAGTAACTCCTGAAAATGATGGAAAAGTCCAGCAGAAACTCCTGAAAATGCTGGCAAAGGCCTGCTCTAACTCCTGCAAATGATGACAAAGTCCAGCAGTAACTCCTGAAAATGATGGCAAAGTCCAGCAGTAACTCCTGAAAATGGTGGAAAAGTCCAGCAGTAACTCCTGAAAATGATGGCAAACTACAGCAGTAACTTCTGAAATGATGGCAAAGTCCAGCAGTAACTCCTGAAAATGATGGCAAAGTCCAGCAGTAACTCCTGAAAATGATGGCAAAGTCTAGCAGTACCTCCTGAAAATGATGGAAAAGTCTAGCAGTAACTCAAGCAAATGATGGCAAAGTCCAACAGTAACTCCTGAAAATGATGGCAAAGTCCAGCAGTAACTCCTTAACATGTGAGCACATTATTTGTTGTTTTTTGTTTCAATTGTTTTGTTACCATGTAATGACATAAATAGTTTTTTGTTTGTTCAGATGTTTTGCCATTTTGTAAACAGCAATTTCAATAAAATCATGGAATTTTTATTTGCCAAAAGAACTCAATATGTTTACACCAGTAAAATCCTGGCAGCCAGTAAAGTTTTTCGTTTAGCTTGCAGGCTAGTATTAATGTTGATAACTCAAGACATCTATTAGCAAGCTGATTCAAATTGTTATCAGTGCCAAGCCCGCGGGTCTCTACTAATTTCCATCCCTGCTCACCTTGAGTGGGTTTGAGAAGATGTCCATGAGCAGGCCTCGGTGTGCGTGGTCTGTCTTCTCCAGGGTCTCCAACAGGAACGGCATCTTGTCAATGGCCTGGTACACACGGTACACATCCTGGCAGGGAAAACATGGAAATGTAGACAGGTCATGTTCATAGAAAACAGGGTTATTCTTGAATACAGGTAAATTAAACACAAATACAACATATCATGTTAACTGTTTACTTCCGGATGGAAATTAAGCTCAGATTATAACAAAGGGTATTATTTGGTCAATGGGATGATGGGAAAAAATAATTTCATTGGATTTGCATTTTATTCATGCCCGTTTTACTACATTTCCACACAGTTTCCATATTTGATTTGCAAGAACACAGAGCTACGATAAAGAGGTTTTTCTGCTTTTTAAAAAAAGGCTGTAAAATAGACCGATCCCTATGCAAACAAACAAAGAAACGGAAATTTAAAAATATATTTTTTTATAAAGAAATGTCTGATGATTATTATATTTAAATTTTATTTCATAAACATCTAACAAAGTATATAACTATAACTTTTTGTGCCAATTGCATTCTTTCCCAAAATGTCCAGGAAAAAGCCTGATGTGTCAATATTTGATGATAAAAAAAATTAATATGGTCCATTTTGTCGGAAAAAATATCCCAAATTTGCCATTTTTTCGATTTAAAAAATCCCAATTAGACCAGCCAAACTCCTTTTCCAACATGGCGAGAGATAAAAAATATTAAAACAAGATGCGTTTGTGAAACACAATGTCCCCCTAGATGACGTTTGACTTTGGAGAATGACCTTGACCTTGTGAAGGATGACCTTGACCTTGACCTTTCACCACTCAAAATGTGCAGCTCCATGAGATACACATGCATGCCCAATATCTAGTTGCTATATTCAATATTGCAAACGTATTCATAAAATAAGCGATTTGGGCCACATATATTTGACCTCTGACCTTGAAGGATGACCTTGATCTTGACCTTTCACCACTCAAAATGTGCAGCTCCATGAGATGCACATGCATGCCAAATATCAAGTTGCTATCTTCAATATTGCATAAGTATTTATAAAATAAGCGATTAGGGCCACATATATTTGACCTCTGACCTTGAATGATGACCTTGACCTTGACCTTTCACCACTCAAAATGTGCAGCTCCATGAGATACACAGGCATGCCAAATATCAAGTTGCTATCTTCAATATTGCAAAAGTATTCATAAAATGAGCGATTTTAGCCATATATATTTGACCTCTGACCTTGAAGGATGACCTTGACCTTTCACCACTCAAAATGTGCAGCTTCATGAGATACACATGCATGCCAAATATGAAGTTGCTATCTTCAATATAGCAAAAGTTATTGCAAAATGTTAAAGTTGGCGCAAACAGACCAACAGACCAACAGACAGACCAACAGACAGACCAACAGACAGGGCAAAAACAATATGTCCCCCACTACTATAGTGGGGGACATAAAAAATTTGTATTTTCGGCTAGTCATCGGCCTTATAAAGATGTGCACCAGTTTCCTGGTTCCCTCACCTGGAGGTTTGCCCTTTTCCTCTGGAACTTCTTTGCCAGCCTCTGGAAGTCTGGTATCTTCCTCAGCTGGTCCTCGTACAGCATCTGTCTCAGGTCTGTGTCCTCCACCAGGGCCTCAACGATGTTCAGTCGCTCACCTGGCCACACAAATAGACACGAGTATATTAATAAATGTTATGGGCTTGCATAAAGGACGTGGACATTTGGGAACGTTGTACAATTAATACACATATAGACATAGGTCAATGATATTAATTTACATCATTTTAAGGAGTTATATACAAGCATGTTTGTTTGTTTTTATTAAGTAAAGGCTCCAACAATATGATGAAGACAACAATAATGATGATGATAATGATGATTATGATGATGGACACACAGTCAAAATGAAAATTATCCAGTGCCCCAGATAAGCTGCGTATCTGCGTCTTTTACCCTATTAAAATGTTTAAAAAAGCAAAGAAGTACAATATCATGCGTATTGAAAACGCAACCAATTTGACTTTAACGCAAACTCGTCAAATGGGATGCGTACAATACAATGGCTTCGATCGAAAATGCTTTTCTCATCTTCGGTATTTTCTCTTTTAAAGTATTATCGTAACGAGGCGATGCTTTCATTCAGCAAGCACCTGGATGTTGGAGCAAGAAACAGTCAAACTAAATAAAACGCTCTGCGGACTAGATTTCATAGTAAAATAAAGAGTCTGACCAAATAATTTACGACGACATACATGCGTTTTCAATCTGACTTAATCCGTCGTTTTATAACTCAGTTCACCCTATTTCAAGAATGAAATCACCCTATTTTTCAAAATCAAAGGGTGAAAACCCTATTTCCCAAATAATTATCTGGGCCACTGTTATCTTTGAATTTTTTGTTTCACCATTAATATGAGCAACTGCAACATACTTTGGTGTTGACCAAAAAGCGAACACACTATTGTGTTTAACAAAGAAGTAGGGTTTACACTTATGTGAAGTTCTTACATGAAAGAAAAGTATGAGTGTAATTTATTCAAAAAAAATTTTATTCAGGACTTTTTTTTTTTGTTCAACAGAAGATCCATGTATGAAAGCCTTAAAAAAAACATTATCAAAATGTATACATGTTAACTAACATGAAAGAATTGGCATATACAAAGTAAAACACAAGACTTTACCAAGTTAAATATATAGAGGATATTTGTTGGATTCGGTTGATTATCGATTTTAATTCACGAGTGATCATATAAAATATAGATTTTCTATGATCACGAGTGAATTAAAATCGATATTCCACAGAATCCAACAAATTGTCTTTATATTTTATGCTTTTTTTCACCGTTTACATACATTGTTTAAGAGTTTAACAAAAGAATTTCGCTGGGATAGTGACGTCATTTCGTCAAAAAAATGACGTTAATTTTCACTGTTTGAATCAGTGATATTATCAGTTTTAATTCACTGATATTTCTCTATAAACCACCAAAAAGCATAAAATAAAAAAGTCAACTCTAAAGTGAAGAGCTAAGTACCAAACAAGGCTAGTGAGATATAATAAGGGGTGACAAACCTATTTTGTTGACGTCCACTAGAGGCTGTTTGACCCAGTGACCTAGTAACCTCTGACCCTGCGCAGTACGACATCGATTCAGTAGACCCAAAACAGACTGGTTCTTATTGCCACCTAAAGCAACATATTACAAACACAATATAACATCTTTATTTTTAGAATAAAACAAGAGATGTGTTTGTCAGAAACACAATGCCCCCTAATGCGCCACTATTTATTTGTTTGACCTTTGACCTTGAAGGAAGACCTTGACCTTTCACCACTCAAAATGTGCAGCTCCATGAGATACACATGCATGCCAAATATCAAGTTGCTATGTTTAATATTTCAAAAGTTATTGCAAAACTTTACTATTTTAAATTTTTAAATTTTTTACCTTTGACCTTGAAGGATGACCTTGACCTTTCACCACTCAAAATGTGCAGCTCCATGAGATACACATGCATGCCAAATATCAAGTTTCTATGTTCAATACTTCAAAAGTTATTGCAAAACTTTACTGTAAGGTTAAAGATTTGGGACAGAATGACAGACAGAAACAGAGAAAAACAGACAGACAGGCCAAAAACAATATACCCCCGATCATTTGATCCGGGGGCATAAAAATATGACTACCAATTCGCCATTTTAAGAAAAATTATTAAAGTATTTTTTCTATATTACTTATTACATCAATCACGTGTGAGGTATGGATTTTATGTGCCTTATTTTAGTTTTATTAAAAAAGGCTAAAATCTAAGAGGAATTCATTTTTTGGTGGTTCTGTAACACAATTTGACCCGCCCACCTCACATGCAATGCCCACTGAGGTCTAAAAATATAAGGTAATTATGTATTAAGTTTGATAAATACCGGTAGCTTATTACTTCACTCTGGAAAAAAGGAAACAGTAACCCAAGTTTGACAATGCCTGACCAACCCCACCCCCCAACATTTAATAATACACATTTCAAAATATTTTTTTTTTAAATAACAAGACATTGTGACATTCCTTAAATCCAGGAGAATGCAGACAGGCCAATCCATATGATGACTATAATACAGTGCTATATGATGACTATACAGTGCTATATGATGACTATACAGTGCTATATTTTGGACGTTTTACTCTCATGTTTGCACTTGACCTTGAAGGTAATCAGCTGAATCTTGCTAGCAACACAACATCTCAGTACGACTCGTTCACCAAGTAAGTTCAATATTCTTCAATCTATTGAGGGGTTAGTGAGCAGACAAGCAATATTTTACAATAAAGTGCTATATTCAGACCTTTGATCTAAACGTTCGACCTTGACCTCCAAGGTAGTTTGTGATTTTTATTTTCAACATCCTGTCTCATATTTGTCAACAATTTAATGTTTTATAATCCTTAAATTCATGCAGAGGCAAGACAGTTGAAACACATATGAGGAAAAAAATACCAAACAGTCTCACTGATCTACTGTGGATAATAAGGTTGTAAGCACCAATACTATTAAAGTATTTATAATCTATAAGAAGCCATTCAAACCTTCCAGGGCACTGGGCAGGAGATTCAATGCCCGCACAGCCGCTGTGTCCAGTCTCATGTACTGACCAAGGTCAAACGTGGACAGTGAGTACTGGCCAAAGTTGCTTTCATCTGACAGTAGCTCCAGATACTTGATGACTGCCGACAGGGAAGACATTGCGTGCTGTTTTTCTAATTCAGCTGGAAAACACGTTGAAGTCGTTATCATACAGGAACTAGTTTGTATGTTTATTTGGAATTGTTTCCATTTTAAAAGTTTTTCAGTAATACCCGGGGTCTCAGTAAACCTGGCCACCCTTCTGATGGAAAAGATGGCCTACCAGTACTAAGCTCATATATTACAACTGCCCTACTTTAATTAATAGTATGAAGTCTGTAGTATGTAGTATTTTTTTCCACCACATTGGCAATTGGGTCAGGTCCCTTTGCATTAGTCAAAATGTTGCTACAAATTAGTGAACAAAATGGAAAACGTGTTGTTGATTTCTTGCTTACACACACTTCAAAAAATTGAGAATGAAAGTGATTTAAATATTATATTTACTAAAGTGCAACTTCAAGAGCTGGATTTGAGATGAATTGAATGTTGTGTCTTATCAACCCAAAAATTTTTTGAAGGAAATCTTAAATTGGGAAATTTTAGGTTTAATTTGGAAAAAATGTATACTTTTTTCTATCAGGAATTGGTCCCCCTAACGGACCCAAATTTGAACAACAAATACACTGACTCTTGATCATAGACAGGATTGCAGGGACGGGATATGAAAACAATAGGGTGCTTTTATTAACATTTGATGTGAACAAACATTCTTTTAACTTGCATGTATATGGGGGTGGGCTCTGAAATGCAGCAAATTGTTAATTAAATAACACAAAGCCCTTCATTGAACTTTTTTGCAATCATGGAAATCATATAAGCCATATTAGCGCCATAACATTTAAAAGGCTTGCCAAAATCTATCTGACACTGATTCCAATGGTTAATTTATGCTAATTCAATTCACTTATAGATATAGGTAAGCTATAACTGTCACACAAGTAATTTTTTCATGTCAATGGACAGGACAGGACATATTGAATACTATAATTCTGTCACACTTTTTTAAAAGCTACTATATCTGATCACCGAGAGCTGCTGCATTGCCTTGCTCCCCTTTCTTCATCTTGAGCAGCCTGTTCAGGTCCTGGACGCTGTCCTTGTTTGTAAACTCACCTGTGGGGTGCAAATACAAATCTTAACTCTTTCAGTGCTGGAACCAAATTTTGAAGGCCTTTGCAAACAGTTTGGATCCAGATGAGACGCCACAGAATGTGGCGTCTCATCAGGATCCAAACTAATTGCTATTCTGATAGTATTCTTTGAAAAAATCGCAGAAATTGCTAATTTTAGAAATTCAGCAGACGACATTTTAGCAGACCACAAATTTCCCAGCATGCAAAGGGTTAAAGCATGTGCAAAAGGGTCATCCTAGTTCAGCAAGCTTTTATGGAAATGTTCATTTTGAGGAAGTCCCTTCCAAACAAGAATCCAGTTCAAGCAGAGAGTATTGCACAGGCTAATCTGGGACAACACTTTATGAACATACAATAAGACTAGTTTTCTAAGAATGAGGCTAAAAAATTAGCTTTTTGAACATAATCCACTCACATGCAGTTAGGACACTATACATATACCAGAAGCTAGAAATGTAATCTAGACAAAGAAAGACGATTTTAATAAATCCATTTCTTCGTTCTTCATTGGGAGTGTTCTTTACATCTCCCCCAGAGACACCAAATACTGGTTCTTGTCCGAGGAAAAAGGACTCGAAAGCGTTTCAAAAAAGCCTTAGTATTTTTATGCAATCAAGCTAAAATATATAGGTTTAAACTAATAAATCCTTTTCTATTGGACCTTAAGATGAACTCTTCTACATTTACAATGTACATTATCTCTTTAATGTACAACAGGGTAACACACTTTGATTCCGAAGCAGCGAGAACTGTCATTATTGTGTTTGAGATACTCCGCATATCACTTTGACTGGGAGCATGTGCAGTTCAGCTTTAAGTACTGCATGGTGTCCCAACAATTCAAGCTCCCTACCTATTAAGAAGTTTCATCTTGATATCTCATATTATAGCAAAACAAGGGACAAAATTGTCACAAAACCAGGTTTTCATTGTGAAAAAAAATCTGATAAAGGGAGACAACTCAAACTGAACTTTTGAAATGAACAAAGAAAATTAACCCCCTTTGTAAGTTTGTTTTAAAATAAATCTATTTTTAGTCGTGGCGACCTTGACATTGGAGATATGCACATGAATTTATTTTTTTTGACCTTTGACCATGAAGGATGACCTTGACCTTTCACCACTAAAAATGTGCAGCTTCATAAGATACACATGCATGGCAAATATCAAGTTGCTATCTTCAATATTGCAAAAGTTATGAGCAACGTTAAAGTTTTCGGACGGACACACGGACGGACGGACGGTCAAAATTTGTGTGCGTATGGAAAGGCGTTGTCCATATACACATGCATACCAAATATGAAGGTTATATCTCAAGGGACATTTATGGCCATTTTTGACCTTTGAACTCAAAGTGTGACCTTGACCTTGGAGATATCGACGTAATTATTTCGCGCGACACACCGTCCAATGATGGTGAACAAATGTGCCAAATGATTTTAAAATCTGACAATGAACGACATAGTTATGGCTCGGACAAGCTCATTTATGGCCATTTTTGACCTTTGAACTCAAAGTGTGACCTTGACCTTGGAGATATCGACGTAATTATTTCGCGTGACACACCGTCCAATGATGGTGAACAAATGTGCCAAATGATTTTAAAATCTGACAATGAACGACATAGTTATGGCCCGGACAAGCTTGTTCCGCCCGCCCGCCAGCCCGCCAGCCCCCCAGCCAGCCCGCCAGCCAGCCAGCCAGCCCACCCGCATTCGCCAATCTAATAACCAGTTTTTTCCTTCGGAAAACCTGGTTAAATATATGCCCAGGACAAAATTTAAGCATGAACAAGGGCAATAACTTAACTTTTGAAAGCATGCTTTTATGGTTCATTTGCCCTGCACTTATCCTAAATGAGATTACCTACGTAATATGTTCACAGTTGATAACTGATATTATTTTCAAGATTATGCACAGTCACAATCAGTGTTTTTTTTCAGTTTTGGGGGAAGGGGGTCGGGTCCCCTGAGGGGGGGGGGAAATTGGCGCGTAAAAGGGGAAAAGGGGAAAATTTCTATGCTTAGCTAGTCACAGTACAAAATCAAGTTTTAACACTAATTCACCATACCGAGGGAGAAAAACATACTTCAAACTCTTTTATTCATAAACATGTTATGTTCATGTTCAAAGTTCAACATTTCTGGGCTTTTCAGTGAATTTATCAATTATTCTGGTGACCTCCTCTTCACCAAGTCTCTCCGTGTGAAGACAAAGTCTGATCAGGGACTCCAGTGTAGCTTCCCCAAGCCTGTTTCTCTGTGGCGTACAAAGCAGGTTGAGCAAACTAAACAGTCCTCAACACTCTCTTGACCGGACGTTTCTGGCGTTTCACTGCCCGCATTTGAAGAAGACTGACTTTTAAGTTGTACTTGTTTGAAAAGAATATCAATTTATTTTTAAGTTAAAACAGATTTGTCAATTTTTTTTGGATAGCTTTTGTTGTTGTGCTACATGTTGGAATACGTATGGTTTGCAGTAGATGTCGTAAAGCGAAAGTCGTGATAGTGAACTACGTACGGTTTGCGGTAAAGGCTAAAATAAAGTAAACACACGGATGCAGTTCAGGAAAATTGTAGAAAATTCGTAACGAAAGACGTATTTAAATGAGGTATTGATTAAAATTGAATAACACTTCCGAGAGGGGAATTTTAAAAATATTTGGGGGAAAAATATATACTCTTGAGATGGGGGAATGGGGCCGAATAACGCCGAATATTTCATCACAAAAAAACACTGACAATGTAAGTATGAAAATTAATAAATGACAATTCTCAAAATATGTAAGCAATTCTTATTTGTCCAGTTGTTGTTTTTTTGCCCAAATGTACAGCCTCTTACAGGCTGTTTACAAAAGTAAACAAAAAGGCCGTTTCTGAATGGCAAAAAGTATTTATTTTTTTCCCAAAACTCTGACAATCACTTCCCCCGAAAATATGCCAAATTTTTTCAATAAACTCAATAATTGGTTTATTGAGTTTATTAACAGAAATTCAATTCCCTGGCACTTTATAATATAAATTGTATAAAGCAGTTAAACATGCAGTTATAAACATGTGGTATACTGTTATTTATAATCTTATTAATAATGTTTAATTTTTGCCAATTTCAAGGTCTATTGCGATTTTGTTCCCAATCAAAAAGGCACAGACTGTTAAATATAAAGCAAAAAAAATCACTGGTCTCTTAAGAATATAGCATCCTCTTAATGAGATCTACTTACCTGTAAGTTTCAAAATCATAACTCTTTTGACTTTCAATGTATGCCTCAGGCTTAATTAAAGTACAAATATTAACAAAGGGCAATAACTGTAAAACTATAAATAGCAATAATTTATAGAGCTAATGCAGTACATCAGACTGGCATAAGCCTGTGGGCCCGTCTGATATTTCTGACCAACATTTTGAAAGGCTGACAATGAAAAGCAAGATCGTTGAACTTAATGTCTAATAATTTTTGCTTCCAAACATTGTAACCCTCTTGCAGTTTTCACAACAGCATTATTTCGTGGTTACCGGTTCATGATATTTCCAGACATAAAAAGATCTTTCTTTTAACATTCATAACAACTGTCAGCAGTACACTGCAGAATCAATAAATTCCAAGAAAGATTCCAAACTTTTACAGAGCCTCACGAGTTTGTACCAAACGACATCTGACTTAACTTATGGTTCACAAAAGTAGTCCGACATATGCGATTTTACCTTGTAAATTTTAGTACAGTCTCCTCGAATATAAAAATACAAGTATCAAAATTATCATTCAAAAATGGAAAAGAAAAACTAAGTTTGATTTATTTGTTAGTGGATCTGTGTATAATCAGATTCCTGTGCATATTCTGCTTTATAATGTTTTTTACTGTTTAAACTTTACTGTAATGGCAAGTTACAGTATCATGGAAGATATGGAAAGGTAAACATATTAAAAATATAAATAAATCTGTGTTAAATGCATCAATAACACTCAAGGATGTATGTTTAGAGGTGTAAATTTTTTCCCCAAACTTAAACACTAAAATAATTGTCTTTACCATGGCTTTTTGCACTATTTGTTGCCCTTTCTGGAATCAACAATGCTTTAAAATGTTTTTTTTAAATTTACTTTGCCCTGCCCCTATGCCCCCTTAAAATACTCATAATTTAGGCCGGCAAAATTTTCAATGGGCCTGTATATGTTTCCTCTTCGTAGGACAGTATGGAATGTAAATTGTGACTTTCTGCTACATGAAATATATCTACCTATTAAGTTTAAGTTGATAAATGTTTTATTTTTAAGATATGATCTGGACAATATTTCATAACAAAAATAAACAAAGGACCAACACTCTACTTGCGTAGTCTTATGCAAGTAACTAACAAGTTCTCTACTTGTTGCAGAATGGCCGTAGATATAATATAAAGCATGACAACAAACACACAAGTTGGCTGGGTCAGGACTCTAACCTAAAATTGTAGACAAATGTTCTCAACCAAGGGAGCTAAATGTCCTGTTAAATGTTAATCTTACTTTTCTTCCTCTCTGTAACCATGACACCACTTCTCTCCAGGACCTGTTTCAGTTTGCCCGCCTCACTGGCTGTGTCGCCCATGGCCACCAGGCATTCCTTGGGTCCCAGCTGCACTAACAGCGCCTGGGGAGTGGGATATAGAAGCTTATATGCATTCCCATAAAGACTACCATTTGGTATCCATCGTGTGCAAAGGAGGTTTTGAGTTCCAGGGTTGGAAATAAGAAGGTGGCAGACCACTCAGTTTTCTGATATAATATGTAGGGTGTATTCAAACATCAATGTTGGTAAACTTTGGCCAAAATGCAAGGTTCAAAACTCTCCAGTCCCATCCCTGCTTGGGGAGCACTTTAATGGGTTGGATCTGTCCTTCTTGAGTCTGCAGTTTAGTAGATTGATATTGAAGTTGAAGTCTGGTACATCCAGTGTACAACGTACTTATCAGGCCCCACAATTTCAAACTTCATCCAAGTATTAAAATATTTTACTTCCAGTAATTGAATTAAAAAAAGTCCTATAGGCATTCTGATTGGTAAATAATTTTTGGAAAATTGAAGGAAATCATTTAAGGCAGAAAATTTAAGGTTAATAGTTAAATAAAGACTCAGGAAAGCAATACCGGTAATCTCCGATGTTATGTTAGAAAAATGTCATGTTCTTTCCAGAAAAAGTAGCGAAAAAGGCACAAACTTAAAACTCACTCATGCTTAAATAAATAGTTTGTAAACCAAATAGAATATTCGATTGTGAACTTGGAATAACAAAACTTGAAAGGGATATGGCTTTTAAACATAGTAAAATTTAAGAAAACCCATTTACTACCTCAAGATTTGAGAACTGATCGTTGTCTGTGAATTCAGAGACTTGGAACTTTCTCAGTGTGGCATCAGCATACCCCACCCCTATAACCTACAAAGGAAGCAAAAGTTCTGTGGCAAAATTATCTTACAATAAACAGAATACTCATTTTTCATTGGCTATGGTTTTTGTACCCTTTGGGGAATTTTGGCCCGGTCCCTTTGGATTGGGAAAAGTTGCGTAATTTTGGCTAAAATTCTGAAATTAGTGTTGCTGTCTTTTTGCTTACAAATGCTTTATAATTGAGAATACAATTGGTTTGAATAAATTTACTAAGGTTTTACCAGCTTGACTTGAGATGAATTAAAAGTTGAGATGAATTTATATTTTAAATCAAAGCGCTGAAGGCACTGAAGTTGTTTGCTATTGTATAATCTTAGACGCAGCTCAGTTTTCAAAATTATGTTATAGCTTTTTATATCGCAAGTTTGAAATGAACACAACCCATTCAAATTTATAAAGAGTGTCGAGATGTGTTTTTTTTCCAAATCATTAATAAACAAGATAATTTAAGCTTCATTTTGGGAAAACTGGGCTTAATGCATATGCATTAATTGTCATCCCAGTACCTGAAACTCTCTTTAAACGAAACACACCATACAATCAGAAAGTGTTGTCCTTGATTAGCTTGTGCGCATTGCACAGGCTTATCAGTGTGCACAGGCTAATCTTATTTGACATGCATTAAGCCCCATTTTCCCTGAAAGAAGCTAATATGATCAGATTTCAATGATAAACTGGCCAATGTTGACGCACAAGCTGTTAAACGCTACACTGGCCAATGTCGTCTTACAAGCTGTTAAACACTATTGATTACATACACGCACTCCATGTCTGCAGTGTACCAGTGGTGAACTATAAACAGGCAGATGTGGTGGTTATGATCATTCCTAGCGTAGAAGAGCAGACGCTACTAGCATTCGTTGTCTGCATTATTTTACTGCAGGTAGTGCAGACGTACGAGTGCTGTCGCTCATGCAAAGCGTGCGCTCTCATTGGCCAATAGCGATTGTCCAATACAACGACGCTCCGCCTAGTGTATTTAACAGCAGACTGACTTGCAAAACTTTCTCTACATTAGTTGCTCGCTAGCGCGACCAACTAAAAATGAGATCAACAGACATAGGGAAAGCCGGCCGTCAGACGTTGCTGAACAATTAAAAGGGCCACAGCAAAAATGCAAGATCGTCGGACTTACTGTCCGGTCATTTTTGCTTTCAAAGATTTAAATCCACTTGCAGTTTTCATGACAACATTATTTTCTGCTTGCTGATTTATGATATTTCCAAATATGAAAAGTTCATTTATGTCAAATCTTGTAAGTCAGTAGTACATTGCAGGATCGATAAAATCAGGGTATTTTTCCAAACGTTAACAGAGCGTCTTAAATTATTGCCGAACGACATTTGGTTCAACTATTGGTTAGCGAAAGTAGTCAATACATTTTCGATTTTTCCTTGCATTGCACGCAAGTCGCAAATATTCCAAGGTGGCAGACAATAAAAGGAAATAACGATGCTCAGTGAAAATGACAAATAAAAATCTAATTATAGATGGACATGATCATATTATTAGTAGTGATTAATGAAAAGGGTGTGTCATTCAACGATGGAGAATACGTTTTAGATACAATTAACACATTGTCATTAGAAATTTATGTATTTATACCTATTGGATGTCACAGAATTAGTGTTTGTAATTTAGAGTTCATTCTGATCACGAAGAAAAATACATACATCTAACAAGATTAAAGTTCGAAAAAAGGAAACAGACAAACATGATTCGATTTATATGTTTGTGGATCTGTGTATATGTATAATCAGATTCATGTGTGTATTCTGCTTTATTATATTTGTCATTCTATACAGTTTATTGTAATGGCATTTAAGAAGATATTAAAATGTAAACGTGTATTAAATACATTAATTATTCTTTGTTAAAACTCAATTATGTATGTTTATATGAGTAGATATTTTCCCTAAAATGAAAAATACGCTGCATTTATTTCTTCAAATTAGGCTGTTCTCACTACTTTTGCTCTTTCTTAAATCCACCATGCTTAAAAATCTTACCCGCTGTCCGTTATCAGAGGACAGTTTCACCGCTACCACTCCGACAGAGTTTGACATGTCAGAACTGCCAAACAAGATGTCCTCAAACTGGGTCAGATTGCCCGGGGAGGCCTGTGGCATAAAGATAAAAATTAGCCTCGATCTGAAAAATGGGGTCTAATGTATTGCTGCACAGGCAAATCAGGGAAGACACTTATACACCAAAACTGGATTGCACAGGCTAATATGGGACTAAACTTTATTATTATTATTTTCATTAAACCCTGTTGTCCCTGAGCAAAACTCAAATACAATAGGTTAAAAGGGTTCTAGCTACTTCTGAACATGTATTTCTAATATTACTGCATTGCAAGATGTTTAATTACACATTGCTTTTAGACATCTGTAAAGGTACCCATTTGTAAGATGAATATAGAGTTCGAGTGAGAAATAACAAATGATGTTTGTGAAATATGTTAACCCCCTCCCCAACAGCAGCATAAGTCCATATTTACACTAATGCTGGGAGATCTCTTTTAGTGTTCACCTGTTGACCTCGAATAAATAAACATCTTCTTTTCCTATAAAGTGTCCGGCATACAAACTTATTATGACTGTAGGTCAAAGTGTTCCTCAGACATCTTTAAGAAACTAAATGGTTTAACAACAGACAGACCATTCACTCATCCCCCCCCCCCCCCAACACCTTCTTAGAAGACAAGAGGGCCATGAATCGCTCACCTTACTAACCAAATACAATCCCAACCCAGTTTTCATCCAACATTCTGACTAAATTTCATAAAGATTGGATGAAAACTGTGACCTCTATTGTCTACACAAGGTTTTTCTAATATTTGACCTATTGACCTAGTTTTTGACCCCAGGTGACCCAAATACAATCCCAACCCAGATTTCATCAAGACAAACATTCTGACCAAATTTCATGAAGATTGGATGAAAACTGCGACCTCTATTGTACACTTAAGGTTTTTCTATTATTTGACCTAGTGACCTAGTTTTTGACCCAAGATGACCTAAATACAACCCCAACCCAGATTTCATCAAAATAAACATTCTGACCAAATTTCATAAAGATTGGATGAAAATTGCGACCTCTATTGTCTACACAAGGTTTTTCTATTATTTGACCTATTATGCGACCTAGTTTTTGACCTAGTGACCTAGTTTTTTACCCCAGATGACCCAAATACAATCCCAACCCAGATTTCATCAAGATTAACATTCTGACCAAATTTAATAAAGATGGAATTAAAACTGTGACCTCTACCGTCTACACAAACAAACTGTTGACGGGCGCACGCACACACGCACACACAACAGACGCCGGATATCACACGGTCACAAAGCTCACCATGTCACTTCTTGACAGGTGAGCTAAAAAGTATAAATACCTTGTATCCAAGACTCCACTCGTTGTTCTTGGCTCCTCCCTTGTTCTTGTACACTTCTACTCGATACTGTCTCACCAACAGTAGGTCACGCACAAGGGCCTCAAAGTTCATCTTGCTGAGGCACACTGACTCCACTTTCTTCTCCCCTACAGGTGGTATACAAAGAGAATACAAGGTTATTGTGGAATACAGATGAGCCTCAGGGAACAGGGCGTACTGCAGGTGCAGAATGTGTCCCAGATGAGCATGTGAAGTTTGCAGTGGCAAAAAGGGAGGACACTTTCCACTGTTATTGAATTTTTCCTTTAAAATAAGTCTTTTCTAAGCGAAAATCCAGTTGAAGCAGAAAGAGTTTAATCAGCCTGTGCGGACTGCACAGCCTCCATTAGTTTGGCAAATCATTCAGGTTTTTGTGAAATGCAAATGAGCCTATCCCAATGTTACTTACATCTGGTTTCATTTTGATCACATCATTTTTGCTTTTTTCTGTCTTTATTTGGAAACTGAATACAAAATGGCTATAAGGCATGTTTTTTGTCATTTAATATCTACAAGTGTTTTTTTTACACCTGTAGAAAAAAGGTAGGGGGGTTCCTTGTTTAATATTGTTGTATCTATGAGGTTTTTTTGCTTTGTTTTTTTTTCCTATAATTGAAACATTATTTCAAAATAATGCAGTCCAGAGCTGAAAAATATACAAAAAAATGAAAAAGCAATACCTGAGCCCAGGTACTTGACAACAGTGTTTGTCTTGAAAACATCCTTAGCAACAAACAAAGCATCTTGCCCATGGACAGTGTAATAGTCCTGCAAAAAAAGCAGCAACTTGTGTTTTATATACCAATATCTTCCAGTAAAATGCTACTTTAAAAAATAAGCTATCTGTGTTTATTTACTAATAAAATACTAGAGCTTTGTCACAGACGTGACGTATACCCCCATGTGCCGCATTGACACAGACTATTTTGCATGCTGTCTTCACAAAACAAAAGGAGCTAAGTTATGGCGATTTTAAAGAATTATTATGTCATTATCATTTATGGCCATTTTTTACCTTTGAACTCAAAGTGTGACCTTGACCTTGGAGATGTCGACATAATTCTTTCATGCCACACACCGCCCGATGATGGTGATTCAATTATTTTAAAATCTTACAATGAACAAAATAGTAATTGCCCAGAGAAGCTCATTTATGGCCTTTTTTGACCTTTGAACTCAAAATGTGACCTTGACCTTGAAGATATCAACTTAATTCTTTCGCGCGACACACCGTCCAATGATGGTGAACAAATGTGCCAAATGATTTTAAAATCTCACCATGAACGACATAGTAATGGCCCAGACAAGCTCATTTATGGCCATTTTTTACCTTTGAACTCAAAGTGTGACCTTGACCTTAAAGATATCAACGTAATTCTTTTGCGCGACACACCGTCCAATGATGGTGATAAAATGTGCCAAATAATTTAAAAATCTCACAATGAACGACATAGTTATTGCCCGGACAAGCTCATTAATGGCCATTTTTGACCTTTGAACTCAAAGTGTGACCTTGACCTTGGAGCTATTGATGTAATTTTTTCGCGCGACACACCGTCCAATGATGGTGAACAAATGTGCCAAATGATTTTAAAATCTCACAATAAATGACAAAATTTATGGCCTGGACTAGCTCATTTATGGCCATTTTTGACCTTTGAACTCAAAGTGTGACCTTGACCTTTGAGATATCAGGGGGTTTTTTGGCCCGATTTTATAGCCGAAATTGGGCTATGTTCCCAATCGCAAAAAGTAAACTTTTTTCCCAAAATGTGGCAAACAATTCCCAATTTGAAAAAAAAAAAATGTGTATATTTTTGTTATCTCAATTTTAATACAGTTACCTCAAACAAAGTATTATATGATTTAGTTTTTTTAATTTGAATGATTATAAAGAGTTATATTAAATTAAGTATTTCCCTTATCTGTGGACTTTTCATGTGGAAAAAAAGGCTAATGAATTTATTTTCCCAATTTCATGAAAATGACGATAAAATTCCCAAATCCAAAGCCATGGGCTATCTTCCCAAAATGTGGAAAAAAAACCTGGATATTGACGTAATTCTTTCGCGCGACACACCGTCCAATTACGGTGAACAAATGTGCCAAATGATTTTAAAATCTTACGATGAACAACATAGCTATGGCCCGGACAAGCTTTCGAGACAGACCGACAAAGTGACTCCTATATAGCCCCCATTACCATTGGTAATGGGAGTATAATAAATCAAGAGTTCTGAAGCATTGGATACTACTTGGACACTAGAACCAGAGTGGTTACAGAAGCCGTGCTCTGCAAAAACTAGCCTTAATGCATGTGCAGTTTGCACAGGCTAAACAGTGACGACACTTTGTTTTAAGGAAATTTTCATTTAAAGGTCTCTTCTAAATGAAAACCAAGGTTAGGCTGAAATTGTTGTCCCTGATTAGCCTGTCTGAACTGCACAGGCTAATCTGGAACGACACTTCATGAACACGCATTAAGCCCAGTTTGCTCAAAATGTTCCTCAATAAGCCATGCATAAGACTTTCATAATTCATGCATAAATATGATTTATACTCACAGATCTGTCAAAGAATCTGATTGTGGTGCCCGATTTCTGAAAGAAACAAGAAATGAGTCAGAATACACAAATACCAGGGAGGTAGCCATCTTGACATCCCTTGATAACCCTTCTAGACAGACGGACAGTTGGCAGACTAAATGGGGACATGATGTAAATATTAGAAGCAAACTTAAATATAGAGCATGTTCATTTATTATAAAATTCAGTTTAAAACTTATTTGTTTAAACCACATTTGAAGCAACATGTCAATGTCCACAATTTTAATGTATAAATTGCAACCCAAATGCATTAATTTTTTTTCAAATCATTTAAGAGAAGTTCAATTTTACAAATATTATCTTTTCAATCATTGTTTAAATTTGTCTTTCCCAAAATACCTCTGGCAAAGTTCTGTAGTAGGCCAGGAACCCCTGCTCCTGGGACAAATCTGCATGAGAGAAAAACACAGAGTCAGAAAGAACCAAAATATATAAACATGTTTTAATTTAATGATAATTGGATATTTATCGTACCAATAAACACGAGTAAAATGTTTTTTTATATTTATTAAAATTATACTTCAGAAATATGCTTATGCATCATATAAAAATAAAGTTTGACTTTGAAAAAAACACATAAATTACGCCATAAATCGACAGTTGTACATATGTTTTACACATGGTGTAAGTCCCTTGGGTGTTCGATAATCTGCATGTACACTATTTTCTAATACAAGTCACAACGGAAATCTGGTTATTCACTGAATTAACTAAGCCCACGAGCTACTGTATGCAGTGAATTGCTCAGTGAGTGGCAATTTAAATTTGTCTTACTCTGCCTATGATTATCCCTAACTCTCATAGTATCAGTCCTCCTCATAGTATTGTTACTTTAACAAAAAACCTTCACAAGTACTGGAAAGTGTTCTTGTTTTTTCAATTTTTAGAAGTAGTAATTTATTTGATGGTTATTCATGACTATTACGACGGTCATTCTCATGATATCCGGTGTTCATTGGAAAGTAGGTCATGTTTATTCCAGGGTGATGGTATATGATTTTTAATTATGTAACATACAATTTTGTTAGTTTGTTTATGGATTAATAGTAGCTTCATCAAATGTTTTATATGCCGCTTAGTTTTCAGGGCCCTAAATCTTTCAAATCTGCCGCCGAATTTCCCCCACCTGAAGTTTTTTTTTCCCCAAAAACTGATTTTTTTTCCCCTTCAGAAAATGAGAAAAAAATCGCTGATTTATATTTTGAAAATTGACTCCAATATATCACTGTCTGTTATATTGCGTCGTCCAATATATCACAAATCGGCTATGGTTTTGGCTCCCAAAACATGTGACGAGCATAATCCCCAATTGGAAATAACATGTTTTAATCTGAGAATTTGCGGAGATAAAATCAGGTACAAGCTAGTATTTTACCCCTTTTTCACCCACTTTAATTTTCTGTTTAATCCAACATTCATAATCCAGTTTTGACCAGATTGTTTGGTTTCAGTGTACATCACTGTAACACCTGTGTACTGCGATAAACAATAACTCCTCTTGCCAAACATCAGGTCATTTTGGGTGTTAACATTCTCTCTTGAAATTGCTTTGAACTGCCAAAACACACCAGTGCACACATGAAGGTGTTTACAATTTTAACTGTAAATGTCACAAACGTTACTGACCTATCTCAACAATCTTTGCGCGTTAGATACAGTGTAAACTACTTGCTTTTAATTGAGAGGCAAAGCTCCCTCAGTTTGTCAAAATGCACCATGCTTTCCATGAGGATAAGATGACGTCATTGTTGATGATTTTGTACATGGGGTCTAATTTGTGCATGCTTTCTTGAACAATTAAACTTGGCAATTGTTTTCAGATTACAAATTTAATTATTCGCATTTGAAAATAATAACATGGAATAATGTTTTGTTTTATACCAATGAATAACATATGTATAAAACAAATACTTCAATAAGGTAGGAAAATAGCGTGTTTTGAGATTGCCAAATTATGCTAATGCATACTTAAACATGCAATAATAACCTGACAATTTATATTGCGCGCCAGATATATCTAGGTCGCGATCTTTGAATCCCTTCAACCGCAATATATTTGGACTTTTAAATAAGATTACTGTTATATAGATTGAGTAAAAGTCCACATTTCTGTCCTTTATATCACAGAAATATATGTTTATAACAGTTCAACACAGTTGTGTTTTGTTATAAAAATTCCCCCATTTACAATAAAATCCCCCTCTTAAGGGCTGCGGACCCCTTCCCCCAAACGGCCAAAGTAGTGTGAGGGCGCTGGTTTTGGATAAAATGTAAAAATATATTAAGAACAACACGAGCAAGATTTTCGCTTATCCATTAAGCTAATTTTTTAGAACAAGCACATGCGCATAAAAACAATTCTTATCAGCCAATCAGAAGGGCCGATACTATGAGACAATTTTACATGAAACAGATTAGTAGAGGGAGCCAAGTCTAGCCAGTATTTTGACAAAACATTGCCGATTAAAATGCAGTTTTCGTTGTTATGTCCAAGAATACGCATTTAACTATGGATCGACATTTAACACATGCGTGTTTTTGTATTTGTTCACTTCCGAAATTCATATGTATTCATTAAGAGGGCCGATACTACGGATACACATTCTACACTCCAATTTGGTTCGAAAGTTGTGGGCGAAAAGTAATTGACATATGATATATATGCATAAGAAACAAACTGTTCACAATGACAGTTATTGAGATCACATTGAGTGATTGTTTTATCACCAAATCTACTACAACAAAGTGTAAATTAAATGCAGAACATTACAATTGATATTACCAAGCTTTAATTCTTGGTTCGGTTGAAGTGCCATTGCATAATAGCGGGAAATTACACGATGTTCCAAAATTTATGTAAATAATACAAATCGCAAGGGGTTACAAGTCAGTAAACAAGATTTGCTTTCGTTTTTCTTAAAACCAAAACGAAATGCAAAGTTTATATATACTTTTATTCCTCCATATACAAGATACGAAGATCGAAACACAATATAACTAATGTGATTATAGGTGCTACCTAATTTACGGGCAAAAGCTTTTTAAGTTTTTTTGATAACCATTTATTTTTAATAAATAAATGGACATTATTGTGTTCAAAATATTATAATTGTTGCAATAATTAAGTAATGCATCCCAAAAAATCAATCTTAAAACGAGTTACAGGTTCCAAGCTTTAAGATCTAGCATCTTATATTTATTTTTTTTTCTATCCACAGGAATTTATAGCTGGTTCGGTATCTGTGGTATAGTGGATGGGGTGTCTGCTAACTGGCTTAGTCACTGGGAGGTCTCTGTATTGATCCCTTAAGTGGGAGCATTCTTTAGATAACCCTAAAGACATACTATGGCGTACCATTTGGGTTGAAAGTCAAGAAGACCTACAAGGTAAAAAGAGAAATGTACGTCGAAGTACAATAATTGTACGTCGACATAAATATAAAATACACTTCAAAGTATATATTTGTACGTCAACGAACAATTTGTACTTCGACATACATGTTTGTACTTCGACGTACACATTTTCTGAACAGCCAATCAAAACACTATTCTCTTGAGCCGCTTTCCTTCAGATTTCTTTATAATAAATGTTTAAAATCTCTTTTTTAAATGAGGACAAAATGAATAAAAATATCAGAAAAAAACAACACATAGAAGTTTCAAGTATTTAATGAATTGAAATAGATTATATACAAATTTGAAGAAGATTCAATTGTTACCTTTTTAAAATTAAAATTATTCAGCATATTGTGAGTATTTATTGATCAGGCGGAGCGGAGTATCACGGCCGTGCAGCGCATTACTGTGTAGGAAATTCCCAACGGTAACAAAACAGTTACCAAGCATTAACGGGATAAATAATGAATAATAACCTCCCCGTTGGTCGTATTTTGTGATAACCATAACTTGCATAAGTCAGAGGTTAATTCCGCCATGCCAGGTCAATAAATACGCACAATATCTATGAGTTATCGGTCGATAGTCGCATAATTCGGTATAAATAATAATAATATTATTATTCAAATGTCAAATATCTCTAAAAGCAACAGATGTAAGGAGTCTTCTGATTGGCTAACACTCAAGGGTCGGTGAAAATTGTACGTCGAAGTACATTTCTCGTTCTACCTAGTAGGTCTTGTATACTTTCGACGTCATGGTATGTCATATAGACACTAAGTACTGGTCCTACACAGGAAACAGTTTGTTTCATCAAATGTCTCAATTCAACTTGACAGCTTGCTAAAGCAGTTGCATTTAGCATACAGTACATTGATTTAACATAATCAAAATCATGTGATGTGTCAAATCAATTTTGATTGACAAATTTGACAGGATTTTTTTTAATCCAATAAGTTTTAAACTGTCAAATAACACACACTACGTATTGAAAGCCATACCTGGAGCTTTCGTCTGTATATCACTGACTTCATCAGAAGGATAATTTCTACTGTTGGGAAACGTTAACACCACTAATTGTCTTCTTATTTATTATCAATGTATAATTATGTGTAACAGCATAACAACATACTTGTTTCGCAATTAAAATATTTAATAAATACAGGTATCTTGCAGGTTTCTAATTTTCTTTCGCAAACTATTGTTGAAAAGTTTAAATTTTGTCGCCACTAAAAAACTAGCCATTTTGTAGCAATTCTAAAATCACAGTCCATACACTTAGCTCTATAGTTACAATTTGAATGCAAATATAAGAATGCATCATGTTATATCATCCATATTTTTGTATTTAAACATTCAAATAACACATAACACAGTACATATATAAATTGGTATGTGGTATTGTGTGGGGATACAAAACACTTCACATCATTTATTTGCACATAAAATAATAGTTACAAAATGAGTAATACTAAAACACTGTCATCAACCTACAGTACAATAATATTTACGTACTAGTATATGAAATTACAAAGTGGTGTTATTGTATTACCTTTTACAAAATTAACATTGCTGGTTTTGTACTAGCCATAAAACATTTATCATGGATTACCAAGTAACAACCAATTTATTAATTACACAATAGAACGGAAACCATATTAATTTCATTATGCATTTACTAAACAAGCTATTTGCTACTGTTTAGAATTCCACTATCTTACTAAAAATGATCACAGGTACTTAGTGCTTTTATATACTTACTTGTGGTAAGTTTTGTATGACTAGTTTGACATTTATTGGCAGACACTTGTCGATATACAGACAAAATTTGCATGGGAACTTTCATATTTTTTCAGCATAATTGCCTTCAAATTGTTAATTTAACAACCCACTGACATTGTTTGCACATCTGATCTTATTATACCATAGCTGATTTTTGTTTATAGATAGACATATATAGACTTTTCAAAGTTCTATAAAACATGTTCCATCCAAGTAAACCAACAGAACCAATAAAGATCACCACAGATAATAACTGTGTGTATAGCTTGAAAAATTTTGATAGTTCAGGAATCCCTCCTTTGTTGATTTCTGTAAACCAAAACTGTCAGTTTTGCTGGATAGAATGGCTTGTATGATGCCAGCTCTTGCCTTCGCAGGACAGCTTCTAAAAACGGAAAACCAACAAATATCTTAAAATTTGATCAATAATGCAGACCATTTATGAATATCTTGTTTTTTTTGTTGATTTCGAATATGGAAGATTTTTTACGTAAGATTGTGATACGAAAATCAAACGGTATCGGATTTTGTGGTTTTAGGCGTAAACCAATCAAAGTGATATGTAACCTTTCGGGATATCGGTAAAGTGCGAGCAGACGAGGTGTAAATACGTTAAAAATTAAAGCTAAAAGACTAAAAAGTTAGAACGGAATATCTTTAAATTTTGTGAATAAATGTGTTCCTGGTGGATAACAACGACAACTTACCAGAATATTGCTCATGAACATACATATATAAAACTTCTTTCTGAGAGCGAATGGAAAATGCGTCACAAATTCTAACAAATAAACAGTAGGGTGTCGTTATTGAAATACCGCGAGTTCACTGGAAGAATAGAGATGCCAACTATAATGTTTAAAACAAATAATTTTTTAACAAGCGTTTGTGATTTGTCAGGAAAATAATAACAATAAGATATCGAAAAGATCAAAGCAAATAAATTCGACAGAAATCTGAGATTCGGCAATATATTAAAGACGGGTTATGTTCACCTAAATTGTGTTTGGTAAAGACTGTCACTATATGTAGTGAACCAGTCTTCGGCTGAAGATGAGTATTCAGGGGAGATAATTGAGTAATGACTTAATTCTGGAACGGTTGCGAAGAAAAACAAATAATGCGAGAATATTTAGTGCAATTCGCTACACAAATATGATGTCATTGATATAATTGTTCCTGAAGTATGTATTTACATGTGATTTAGCATATGTCAACGTGTTTTTGATTTGTTCAAGGTCATAAATAGCATCGCGAAAATATATGTCGCGTGGCAAATTTTTTTGAGACGCATCCCTATATGGTATTCTTATGTAATTTTATGGTCTAAATTTCCATATGTATGAACGGTCAACGCCCGCTTCGCGGGCCTTTGCCCGTATAAATAAGCAAGGGTTCGGGTAAATACAAACAAACGATATACATGGATGTTAACAACAACATCAGCAAAAAAGAGAGAAAAATATAAACATTATTATTTAGTAAAATCTCGATGCTTTGTTATTTTTTTTTTTTTTTAACAGAGTCTCCAGGTTGTCCCATCTAGGAGGCAAAAGCGAAATTCTAGTCAGGCGCCAGGAGTATCGTGTTATCTTTATCATTTTGTTAAGTTGGAAAATTACATAATCAGCCAATCTCGAGCCTAGCACCGAAACAAGAAATTGCTAAACAGACGATTTATGGCTGTAAGAACAAACTTTTTTATTGTACTGTATAATATATAATGTATATATATATACACACATATATAACACACACATACACACATACATATATACTCGCGCAAAGAAATCATTTAGAGAGTTCCCTACTGTGAAAACATTTTGCAGACTAGTGATGAAAGTCTTGTATGAATGAAGTTGTCATAGTTTATGTCGAGAAACATCCGAAGAATATAATTGCACTGCTCAGAAAGACTAGAGCGACACATCTGGTTGAAACCACTAAGTCTATTGGTGTCCATTATGGTATTCCATAACTGTTCACGAGTGTTTGAATTCGCATTACAGAGCAGAATACGATGGTGCACTATATTTGAATTCAATCCATCACAAAGTGCACATGTATTTAAAAACGCGGGCATAGTAAGTCGCCCAATTACTCGCACTGTCTTGCTACAGAGGGAGGAGAGTTCAGGATTATTTCTGGCTATATTCCATAAAGCACACACTCCGTCGGATCGTAATATTGTTGAGCCAAGAAAGGGGTACTTCACCAAACACTCTTGCAGCAGTTCTAAATTCCTTTTTTGTGTAACATGTCGGCGGAGCATGGCTTTTCACACACTTTTCACCGGGAACAGGCCTTCTGCAATGTACTGATCCATAATGTGGTGAAGTTCGTACTTGCACAATATCGCACGTATGTCGGGAATGAAACCATGATGTTGTTTGTCAAAGTTTTCATAATGTATGAGTCTGCTGTTAAACAAGTGTTTGGCCATGTATGTATTTCGCAGGTTGCAAAGTTGTCCGAAAAAGACCAGCTTTCTGTAATCGACTATTGTCTCAATAGGCACGGCATGGATAGCACATAAAGTAAAGTTAGTTGCAGTGTTTTGCGGCAGACCCTGTATGTGTTTTAGGCTAAATCTATGAGAGCGTTCTAACTTGATTTTATCCTCTGCACTTATTGAAGTCCATAGTTCACAACCATATAATGCTTTTGGTATCACAATCGAGTTATAGACTTTTATAGATATTGACGGGTTGAGTGACAGGGGAGATATTCCACTATAAACAATACTCAGATATGTCCCTCGAAGCTTGTTGCAAGCGTCATCAACCATTCCTGTAGAACGTAGAAAAGGGTCGCACTTCAAACCGAGGTGAACGTAGGAAGATGCCTCTTTGATTGTGTGAGTACCAAGTTTGAAAGTTCGGTTTGTCTCTCCCTTCAAGCGTTCGTTAAAAGCGACGACTGAGCATTTGTTCGGGTTATACTGGTACTGCCATTGTTTTAAATAGTTGTTACAGATTTCCAGCATTGCATTTAACCCATTAATAGAGTATGACAGCAGCAGCATGTCATCGGCGACTGTAGATGAGCTGACTCGAATATCGTACACACAGATGCCAGTTCCAGATTTCTCTAAGGTACTGATAAGCCCGTTGATGAAGAGTAAGTAGAGCAACGGGGAGCTGCGTCCACCTTGCCTCGTGACTTGAAGGACGTCGAACCACTCTGAGTGTTTCCCCTGATAACGGATACAGCTAGACATGTTCGTTTATATAGCACAGAATGCAAGAAAGCTTGTGCTGTCAATGTCTGTTTCTGTATACAGCTTGTAGAGCATCCCGCGGTGCCAAACGGTGTCGAAGGCCTTTCTGCCATCCATTAAGCATGCATATAGCTTGGAGTTGGACTCTCGTGCAAAATAAACAGATTCACGCAGAATAAAGGAAGTCATTAGGCAGGGAATCCGTCTTGGAAGTCACCTTGTTGTTTATTTATATTCGACATAATGTTTACTTTTGACCTTGTCAATAGGACAGATTCGAACAATTTTAATAAGGCGGAAGTGAGAGTTATGGCACGAAAGTTATCCGGCAAGTCACGACGTTTGTTCCCCCCTTTGTGCATAGTGATGATGACGTCACGCTTCATGCTGTCTGGGACGTGTCCGATACGTAGCATCCAGGTATAGATGTTCGCTAGCACTGGGGATATCAGATGTTTTGCATATTAGATGTTCATACTGGAGATTGTCATATCCACCAGCTTTTCTCTTCGGACATGTAGACATTATATAATCTACGGTTTCTGGGAGTACACGGGCCTCCTGTGGTCTTTATAGCTTGTAACCGCTCATGTCAGAAATATTTCTGGGTGGGGAGGGGGTTCGGAGGAAATCCAAATTAAATCAATCCATGCTCTCCTTCAGACAAACTGTTCTGGATTGTTTCTCTATATTGATCCTGGACCTAAACCTAGGACGTTTAAGTCTGAAATAGGTTTTTACGCGACACTCTGTCTACAGCAACGCTGAGGCAGGACGAAGCAGCTCCCTTCCCTCGGCGTTTTGCAGCCCCAAAAATAAATAAAATTCAATGACAATCAAATATTGAAATAATGCCGCACACAGATATATATATTATTTATTTTATGAGATTCACAGTAGATATTTTCGACGTAATTTAAATTTATTTAAATAATGACTAACGTATGCGGTTTGCACTCGTAACTGTAATATAGTAGAATTCTTAATTTAACCATCCTTCATTTTCGAAATGACAATCCTGGTTATTTGTGAGCGTTAGCTCACAAATAATGCAGACGCAATTTTGCAAATCAGTATGCCTTCGCTACGGTAGGAACCGTAACCCGTGACTGCCTGTGTGGATATATAACTCCATCAAATTTAAGCAAACGACGAATCTGCCTGTTCTCACTGGTACACTACATAGTGTGTATTAAACAGTTTGTAAGACAACGTTGGCCAGTCTAGAGTTTATCATAAAATCTGTACATATTGGCTGCTTTCAGGGTAAACGGGACTTAATGCATGTCAAATAAGATTAGCATGTGCACACTGATAAGCTGTATCAATGATTTGAAGAAAAAAAACACACATCTCGACCTGTGTTTTAAGACACACTCTTTATAAATTTGAATGGGTTGTGGTCATTTCAAACTTGCGATATAAAAAGCTATAATATAATTTTGAAAACTGAGTTGCGTCTAAGATTATACAACAGCGAACAAATTTAGTGCCTTCAGCGCTTTGATTTTATATAATCCAATCAACACGGTTATTATTAGTTACTTATTAGTCGAATGGTATTCTAGTAAAATCTAACATTATTCCGGTTTTTAATGTACATAAATACATAGATAACATATACATGTATTAGAAGAGCTAGCTAGCGTGCATGTATTACTGTACTAGGTTTTATTTACTGAAGTTATTGTTCCATATATACTTCCTTGTTATTCAATACTTCGCTTTTCAACGTGTGGGATTCCATACTGAAATATTTTTATTTTTCAATATGGAATCTCACACGTTGAAAAGCGAAGTATTGAATAACAAGGAAGTTTATATGGAACAATAACTTAAGTAAATAAAACATAGTACAGTAATGTTTACCGATGTAAATATTTTTCAAATGTCTGTACATACAGCGATTCTGTTACAATCAGGATAGTTGTCGCACAAATACTTATTATAAAACTGGTCTGATGTCATCAATTCACGAATCCATAATTCATACATTCAATACTTTTCATATAAGTCTTAAGATACCAAGGAACAGTTATTCCTGTCATTTTGTTCTTAGCGACGGCAAAGATGTGAATTTACAAAACTGTTCGTGTTTTCAAATTGGTCTTTTTCCTAATGTGTTTGAGCTACACCAATTTTCAATTTTATCGTTAATGCCAAGAAACAATTGTTTGCCGAAAATACATTCAGTCGGATTTTAAAGTTTCACTGATAGCAACGAGTCTTTTAACAATAATTTAGTTTTGCTAGAAGATGTGCGAAACCCATTAAGTCTTCAACCAAAAGGCTGTTAATGGTAGACATCCTTTAAATCCGAATTCAGACATTTCAGCAACAGGTATTATTTGAATCTTAAATCTTTATTTGAAGCATTATACCACAAGCTCGGTTTCCATTATATGTAGATATACATAACATTGATGGTTAATAAAACAAATTGGTTAATTTGTCTTATTATTTAATAACCTAAACAGAAGAGTCCCTTTAAATCAATAGATAGTCCTATATCTCGGTCAGTATACTGATAGGCGCTCGTAAGGTGTTTTCCGTGGTACGTGATACGAGCGAAATGTGTACATACATTGTTTACAGTTGTGAGGGATTCAAAAGTATGGCGACTAAAATGTGGATTGTAGGGTTATTAAGCATGTTGTCAATGAAGGTAAATGTAATTCGACCGATGCACAGTCAGTGTATGCTCTATATTGACATGTTGTTTTTTTAATTGTACTTTTATTATTGTATTTGAAAGTATACACAAATCAGCATTTCTATATAATCAAACCCATTTGTAAATTATCCGGTGTGATGATGGCATGCATTTACTGTTTTTTATAAACATGTTCGGACAGGGACGATGACTTTTGCTTTCGTATTGGTTAGTTTAAAACTATTTATTTTTGCTCGATTGAATAGAAAGCCTAATATAAGGTTTATTTGAAACGCTTTCGAATCCGTTTCCTAGGTTTAGAACAAGTACTTGATGTCTATTGGGGAAATCTAAAGAACGCTCCCACAGTGGGGATCGAACCCTTGACCTCCAGCTCGCTAGGCGGACACCATATCCACTACACCACTGCGACCTAATTTGGTTGGTTGAGTTTAAAGCTTAAACATACTTCGCTGATGGACAATTTATACGGATTTCATATTTCAACTTTAAGAAGCCTTTTCAGAACATTCGTAATTTTGAAAATGTTAAGAAGGGTCTATACAACAAACATGTTTGATAATATTTTGCATTATATTTTACCCCCTGTCAGTGTCGAATAATCTATCAATAAAATGTCAACAGAAGAGGAAGTGGTCGGTGTATTTGTATAAATCATTGACAGACGCTGGATAGAGCTTTATATAATCCCATTAAAGATACGCGTATATGCAATCTACTTTCATGTGTTATTCAAAGATATCGATTATCTAAAAAGAGATTAGTTGAATTAAGTCAATATGCCACTCTGACATTTCGTACATATTTAAATTTATCAATTGCTCCATCATTTTACACGAATTCAGTCTATTAATACTTTTGTTTCGTAAAATATCGCAAAATGATCCGAATGATCCGGTGTCATGAAACGTTTCTCTCGTAAGCACACCACCCGCGTACCAATCATCCTCTATCCGGGGAAGTTTCTTTCCAACTAGGCCAAAAATAAAAATAAAGTAATTTGTTGCCAAACAAACAGGGTATGTAGGTTGGTTAATCTGTTCTTTTCATTTACGTTATAACTTTTTGTATGTCGTGCGTTGTCCGTCTCGCGTAAACTTTTCAAACAAACGGCATCTCTTTGTATACCGTAAGGAAGATTAACCCATTAACCCATTAATGACCACATTATTTTTTTTTGCAATTTATTAGAAACTGTAAGGAACTATATAATAATGCTATTAAACTACTTTATAATGATATTTACCATTGGAATATTATTGCTTTATGCAATTTTAGTCATGCCCCAAATTTGGGACGCCAGACACATACGATATCAATATTCATATATATTCCATCTTTTAGTAATGACACATTTACTTCCAAATATGCATGAATGTATGTTTTTTCTGCATGTTTATGACAATCCAATTAATAACCTGTCTATGAATTATGAAATATATATCTCCACTTATCACTTGAGATGAAATGCTATGAAACATTTGTCATGGAGTCCAACATTACACTTCACGCAGATCCGGGTTGACTTTCCGCCTCAAAAGGCACACTTTCTCTGTGTATTATTTGGCGCAATGTAGTGGTCCCGCTTTTCTTATCTTACAACAGCCGGTACTCTGCCATAAATGTGCATGACCCTCCCAACCGGACGTCCACGCAAAGCTCGTTGGGAATACCGCATAAAATAAACTTTGCATATTTCCCGCCTGAAATCAAGAAGATCCATGGGTTGGTTCTGATACTTGGCGGATAACCTGTACAGGATCCATGCATTTTGCACAACCATGTTCTTCTTCCCCTTCTATGAAAGTTGGGAATCCGTTGCTCATTCTGGTTGTGTTGCACAGGGATCTGAACGTCATATTCAATAGTGGTGTCCGATGCATCGGACACATAATCTACATCACTACCCTCATCCTGCGATGTGTCCGAATGGTTAGTGTCTGTGAGTTTGAGACTGATCCGGTTGCACTTCGCACAGAAACAGTCACATCAGAACGAAGTTGGTTCCCTGTCAAATTGTTTATGTTGCCTCCGAGGTCTTCATCCCCGCTAACCTCATCACTTTTTGTAGCATCTTCTGGTCCAGTCATGACCACATCAGCTTCTTGAAAGTATTATCATCTTCAAAAAGATGCAACATATCATTTAGAGTGAGCCTTTTAACATAAATTTATATAAATGTAGTTGTAAAATATTATTATTTGTTATTTTTACAGACCATACTAAATCTCAATTTTTACACATATGTGCTTAGCTACCCAAATTTGGGACGCAATATTGATTAGTAAAAAGTCAAGGGAAAATAAGTAAATACTTATATTTCCATTAGTGTACATTATAAAAAATCACATATCTCAATATTACAAATCTATAATTTGTACTTGATTACAAAAATTGTATAATTGAGTATAAATCAATACATTCCTTTTTTAGCCATTGTCAGTCCAAGAAAAATTTGCCCCTTGTCGTTAAATGCAGCCTCATGAATGCATGCAATTTCTTTCTGTTTCATCTCAAATTGATGTTACCTGATAGAAAGGACTGATAGCACAGCCACACAACAGAGATAACTGTATATTTGTCACTGAGATAATTAACACTGACCATATTTCCTAGGTGTCCCAAATATAGGACGCTGGTCATTAATGGGTTAATGCCTAGCGTCTAGAAAAAAGGCCTTGGCAAACAGCGTAGACCCAGATGAGACGCCGCATGATGCGGCGTCTCATCAGGGTCTGCGCTGTTTGCTTAAAGGAATTTCTGTAAGAAATATTCTTAATATAGAAATAAACATACTAGACATTCATAATTTTGGAAATAAATTGATCCAATTTAGAAGGATGGGAGAGTCCACTAGGCATAAATGGGTTTTAAAGAGAGTGTTCAGATCACGAGACTGGGACTAAAACTGCCACGCACCAGGTAACACACGAGGTCATGTAAATGTGATCATCGATTTTACTAATTGCGGGAAAGTATGATTATTGCCAGTATTCATAAACGGATCGTAGACAAAATGTTTTAAATAAATTATGATGTAACTACATGTATTAACTGCCATGCTAGAATTAACTTTCAAGTAATGATAGAACATTACATGTACTGTTTAACAAATATTCGTTATTGTTATACTTGAGTGTATGAAACGGTTAATTGGTGATTTGATTCGTTGACAACAATTCAATACAGTTATAAGTTGCAAAGTATATATCTTTAAGTAATTTCTAATATATCATTACTGAGAAAAACACGATATATTCGACACCCAGTGTATTCTGGCAAGTGTCCCATGGGATCCCGCATGTGGCACCACCAGGGGCTGTTTCCCCGACTGCAGGGACACCGGATGTACCTTTCTTGTCACGTGGCAACCTCTGGTAACCGAGCTTCTGTTCGCAGTACAGTACGAGGTGACAGCAACCAACAGCTACGTGGCACTAGGCTTCTCAGACGACCTTAGAATGGTAAGTTTAACGTATGTACAACAGATCATTATGGCTATAGCATGTATGGATAATGTTTTATATCGTAGAGAGCATCTCATCAATGGCTGTGTAAATTGAGGTCTTTATATAACTTTGCCTAATTCCTCTCTATCATTGTTGTTTTAATATCGCATGTAAGTTTTTAAAGGCACTTTAAATGAATCTGATATGCATTTTATAGAAATTCGTATGTATTGTATTTGTATTTGAGAGCTATTTGTAAGGCAATTGATAGCTTTGTGTGGTCCTTGTGCATAATCAGAGCCACTTTAATTAAGCCTCAATTTACGCAATAATTACCTTTTATTCCCCGAATTCCACAGTAACGCACCATCAAGCTTAACAATTTCATTATAAAAATCAACTTATATCTGTGTGTTCTCCCAGGGCGACGATAGTGTGGTAGCGTGTGTTCCCGGGGACCCGACCAATCCGGTTCAGTCCTGGTACACTCAGGACACTGATTTAGAATCCCTTTCACCGGTACGTGGAATGTTTTTATTGTTCTTTGTTGTATAAAATACCGTTGTTCTTCCATATAAAGATAACTCAATAATCCTTGTTTGATCTACTTCCAAGCCTAAGACCGGATTGTATTAAAACCATTAAAACACCGATATGTAATGTTAATAAACGCACATGTATAGTTAAATAAGTATAAGTAATGCGTTTAATTTTTCAATTTTAATGTAGTTATCAAGGCTTATTTCCTATAACTGTTATGCATATTGAAAGCTGTTTTCAGATTTAAACTCTGACATAATCTGTTTTTCTTAGTAATACAAAAAAGTCATTTAGTCAGACGCTGAACTCCAAGAAATTAATGCGCATTGCATAAGTACTAAAGGCATTGCACGCGCACACAAGGTAATTTTGTCTGGTGTTCACAAGTTAACGTGACGTACCGGTTCGATAAAAATATGTTTTATATTAACCCATTTATGCCTAGTGGACTCTCCCATCCGTCTACTTTGGATCAATTTATTTCCAAAATTGTGGATGTCTAGTATATTTATTTCTATATTTATAATATTTCTTACAGAAATTCCTTTAAGCCAACAGCACAGACCCTGATGAGACGCCGCATCATGCGGCGTCTCATCTGGGTCTACGCTGTTTGCCAAGGCCTTTTTTGTAGACGCTAGGCGTAAATGGGTTAATAAACAAACCTTTTCAACAACATTTGGTGTGCAACGCAATTCCTGCATATAACAAAATCATATAAGAAAAGTTTGTTCAAACAAAGAGTGTTTATGAACTAACGCTCATTGCGCTAAACGATCGAACTAAAAATGATCGATCGTGATTAATTTCTTCTGAGCTTGATGACATACATAGATTGATAAAACTACTGGTTGGACTCTATTTTAACATGCACTGCTTTTGGTAGCTTACAGTGTCTAATGTATTTACCCATTCAGCTGAACACGGGACTTTCAGCGGCGATTGTTACCCATGCAAATGGCGTCCTTGCTTGCAATTTTACGCGACAAATCAAAGACGCTAATGCCCATTTCTTCAATCTCAACAACGAGTATTTGATAATGGTGGTTGTGGGACAAATGAAGACCAAGCACGGTAATTGATGAAGACAACCTTTATGTTTCTGTTATTTTGTGTTGTTTCAATACCCACGAAATCATCATTCCGGATGTATTATACAATAATAAATGTAATGTCGATGTTTTATTTTCATCGAGTATCAACAGCGCTCTCTATAACAATTGGTTATTTTGACAGATTTTAATGTAAAAGATTAATCAAACAATACCAATTCATATATTCACCCAATATATATATAGATTAATTACAGAATTTTTATTCATCCAATATTGCTATTTCAACGCTTTCTACAATGTGTTTGTACGTTGCCCTTTACCATATTCAAGTTGGTCGTTCTTTAAATATTTTACAGATTTTTACTCAATCATTCTTCAATTCAAACCACACGGCTAACTACAACATTTGTATACGTCCATTAAATTGTTGCGAATGACTTCTCCGCTTATATCGCCGACACCTACGTATGTCTTTGACTTATTTTCGATACATATCAAATCGGGAAAGGAACTAAGGGAAGAGCGTTTTTGAATCCGCTGTCGTCATGTTTGTTATAATGACTTAAAAATCCAGTTATAGACGACAGAACAGCACCATTGAATTTACTGAGACATCTTCGTATTTTGTCTATAATTTTGTCTTTGAAATTTATTTTTGTTCTCCATGTCTACACGCCGGGTATGCGGATACCCTTCGATGAAGTAGTGGTGTATTGCTTTGTCTGTTGGATTGACGGTCGGTCTGTCCTTTGACCTTTTTTCCCCATGGGTGATTTTACATACAAACATTCAACTTAGTGTGCTGAATCTTTGGACGAAATGATTATTCATATTAATTTTAAAGTAAACAGGTAAAACATTGAGGACTGGGTTGTTCTTCAGGAGAGGTATTCACGTTTCACACACACACACACCAATTCATCGGTATTGGTTTTGCTCGTGGTTTAAAATTTTAGACGCCAACATTCGTAGACAATAATGTATTAGTATGATCTTGAAAATATGAGACAGTTTAATTAACATTAAGGCATCGACATTTATTCAGCCTATCCTTAATGATGAAGATAATAAACGTGTATAAATGATTGAAATACATGTATGTCTTATAAACCTGTATAACGATTTCTGAAGTGACAGATTTCTTACTATTTTTAAACCGATAATACGGAGTTAAACGTGTATAACCACTTAATAGATGTCTTACTGTTTTAAAGCAGATACTACGAATCATATACGTGTCTAACTTCTTGATAAATGCCTTTTTTACTGTTTTCTAGGTGTGACACAGTTGGACAAGCATTACATGATTCCTCACACGAGTGACGTCAAAGTGGACTTCACCTCCACCAGTATCTACAAGCAATACAAGCTGAGTAGCCCCTTGGTAAAACTGCATGGTAAATGTCATTATAATTTAAAATTAATGGCCTAGTTTAATCCTAAATTTTCTTCAAGAGTTTAACTCGGGCTGTGTGTTGCAGTAAACTTATTTCCGTACATATATTAAATATTGTCATATTTCACCCTCAGGAGGAATCGTGTCTGAAGAAATCGTCGCTTTGTGTTAAGAGCTTTATGCTGCCGAGTATTATTATGTAACAAGAAAGGACAAGTTTTCGTATATTATTACATTGTTTTTCATTTGAAGGATCAATGATGACCCTTGCGTGGTTGGTGTGTTGCTCCATCGGTATTGTGATAGCCAGGTACCAGAAAGATCTGTTGCCTGACAAGAAACTCTTCAGCACAAAGTATTGGTTCCAGGTATACCTATGGGAAAATTCTTCTTATAAATGACGTACATACATAAAATAATAATAATGGCGATTGCGATGATGATGATGATGATGATGATGATGATGATGGTGATAATTATTAAATTATTGATAATGACACTTACAGTAGAAAAAAGATAATGTTTCTAAAGTGATACATATTATGTTTATTATAATTATTTAAAGCTCCATCGCGGGTCCATGATTTGTGTCATGATCTTCGGAACCGTTGGATTCATCTCAATTTTCGTCGAACTGAAAGGCTACAGTCAGGTATTATGTCCTTTTGCATTCTGATGCGTTTTATATGTTTCAGATCTTTTTGTGTCCAGATTGTATAAGTATCTTTGAAGAGTAAACCTTTTTGAGAAATGCCTCATCGTTTGACAGACATGAGGTGTCACAGAAGATTGATTGGCCAATCTGTCTTTCAAGTGTTTATATATTCCGAATTTTCTATAGTTCGTTGACTACTTTTTACAACTTGCTACATTTGTAACATACGCGCACTTTTAACGCAGAAAAATCTAACATACCGAGTCCGTCTTATGCAAAATCGATCGTGCGACACATTCAAGTAAGGATATTATTTCAGTAGCAATGTAATAGCAAGGCACCAATCAGTTCGTTTCAAGAGTTTTGAAAGACGAAGAAACAACAACGATATGGTGTAATGACTTGTTCTATAATTGTCCAGGAAAACCTAGCTTTTGCGAATGCATTCTGTGTTTCGTCTCGAAACAGCAAGTGCAGTATAATCCACGACGATTATTTCCGCCTTTGTAGTATTTCCTGTTTATATGAGGGTTTTTTCTAAACATTTATCGATTGTAGACTTAAATTTAAGTCTATCAATCAGTCCTGTGTAGTCCACACCTTTGCATTTAGCCCACCCCTCCAATATTTTTCTTACAACCGGCAGCTAACACCTCCGCCATCCAAGGGCGCCACGGCGGCACATCCGGTTCTTGGAATCATCGTGACCGCCATTATGTTCATTAATGTAAGTGCTCTCTATGCAAGAATTATTTTTTTTCGATTGTAGTTATAAATACAATGCTGTTCTAATGAATGGTACTGATGGCGATGAAAATATGAGAACTACTAGTATGAGATGCTCTGCTTCTAATGCCGAACAAGATTGTGGAGAAAATTAACCAGACGAAATAGTAGAGTACGAATAGGAAGATGAGGACCTTATCGTGATGATGATGATGATGATGATGATGATGATGATGATGATGATGATGATGATGATGATGATGATGATGATGATGATGATGATGATAATGATGATGATGATGATGATGATTATTATTATTACTATAACGAGGAGGACACTTATTATAACAGCGATGCTAATAAATTATGCATAGTTAGTATAAGTTCTAATTATGAGGACAGCAATATTAATACTAATGAAAGGAAGGAGGAGGTGGAGGTAAATGATGAAAATACCGGTATTATTTCCATTACAGCCAACCATGTCTATGTTCCGGCCAGACCCCGATCACAAGTTCCGCTTCGTGTTCAATTGGGCACACCTCGGGGTCGGCGTCACTGGTCACGTGTTGGCAGGTAGTGTGCGCATTGGTCAGATATAGTTTGAGAAGGCGTTTAACTAGTTTTAATGATAAGTGCATCGACGTTTATGGGAATCGCAATGATTGTCTGTTTTTAAAAGTACTCACTGGTATTTAGCCGTCTCCACGTTTAATTACGTAAATTTGTGTCGGATGGTATTTTATAACGACAAACGTGTAGTTAACGACTTGTGTTGTTTTCGTTGTTTTGTTTATCTAGTTTTCCACTTTTATTTTATTTACCAGTTGTTTCTACAATGATCGGGTTGACGACGGAGAGAGCGGGGCTGCCCACTTCCGGTCTTGTGGTGGGACTCCTCTGGTTAGCCGCCATCATCATCATGGGGGTCATCATGGAAATTCTCAAGTGGAAGACGCCCGCAAACAAAACCAGTAAGCTTGTTTGAAATATCAACATCCTTATATATGTTGTGATATTCAATTTGATGGCAGGGTGTGATGTTCTAGTAATTGGACAAACATTTGCAACACATCCAATTAATTCAATAAAAACTTAATAACAAATGTTGTTTTTGAAATCTTAAACTATATTTTCCTTTCGTTTTTAGGTTGTCAAAACACTGGAAAGTCCGCCGAGGGTACAGACAAACCAAATTTAAAGGTAATGCACATATGATACATGTGTTTATAGTATAATTTATTACATTTTAAGTCCCATGTAGAATATTACTTAATACAATCTCAATAATACATACAAGATGGGCAGCTCCGATGCATTCAAATTGAATGGCGGGTTCGAGTCCCAGTTTGAACACAAAACCTGTGTGACTATTCCTCGTGATTAAAATTATACGGCCATTCTACCCTTAACTCTAATTCATGTAGGACAGTAGTCAGTTACTTAATACATTTACTCATAGTCACGCTGTTTTTTGTAACCAGACTTATCCCGGAAAGAACGATACAGTTAATAGACCGCCACCATTGTTATATGACAAAATAATATTTCATATGGCGAAAAATCCAATGATACAAACACACACACCGGGACATCATTTGTGTATGTAGCAGGTTAATTTATATGACATCGTCTTGAAATGAAATTGACGCAATGCATATTCATATTTATTTAAATTGTCATAAAAGAGTGTATTTAAATAATACTTGAAATAATGAGTCGATTCTGTTTACGGACACCAGTTTTATCGCCATGATTTGTACTGAACTATCACATTGTATGTGTATCCATGAAACATTTGTAGCAATTAGTCATGTTCCACCACCATTACCTGCGTAACGAACCAAAAACTGCAAACTTCCTGCATCTCCGATGTTTGTTTATGGATACAAGATCTGAGCAAAGGCCTACAAATAAGACCATAGGGAAACGGTCATTAGAGCTATGTTCTATTTGTAAAGAAAATGAAAAATGGTTACCATAACTTTATCCTACCTACATTGAAAAATATCAGCGAAAGCCGCAAATCGGTAAACGCAATCGTGTAATTGTGCCTTATTTCCGATTTTTCGAAAACATTAATGACAATTATTCAGAATATTGTAAAATATATATTGTTATATATTTGTATTTAATTTCATTTCAGCGCGATGCCAGACTAAAAGTTATTCTGCTTGGGATATTTTGCGCGGCTATGGGAGTATTCTGGATTGCCATCGTCGCCATTATTGCAACGTACTGAATAACATGATCTTTAATTTCATTAGTGTTTGTATTGTATGACTTTTTTACATATTGATAATACTATTTTTATATTTGTTTTTAACCTGTTTGCCCTTACATCTATTGACTGTGTTGTATTGATAATTTATGGCATTTTAAGAAGGGCATAAATTCAAATACGCGTTTAGTATGCAAACTATTTTGTTAGTGTTTTTTGCATCCGTGTAGTTACAATATATATGAAACTGAAATTTGGTTCATCTTCATAATGATGCTACTTGATTACAATGTGCTAATTGCAGAATGGCATGTCATAGATTGTATTGATATGGCAACTTCAGTTTAGTTTTGAAACATTTGGCATAAACGGAAAATACACTAGCAGTGCTTGTAAGTTGGAACGTTCTGTTTACATATTGATTTATTCAAGGCACAACGCCGGTCACATATATACACAAACTCTGGCATAGGATTACCAACTCGTTATTTTTTTATTTTTCTATTTCATTTTATATTTACATTGTTTTACTATTTGAAATGTGAATGAACTGAAGCGTTAAATGCAATGATCAGTTTTAAAGGGGCCTTTGCACGTTTGGGTAAATTGAAAAAAAAGAGAAAAAAGTTGTTTCAGATTCGCAAATTTTCGTTTTAGTTATGATATTTGTGAGGAAACAGTAATACTGAATATTTATCTTGCTCTAAAATAGCCATGATATGCATCTTTTGATGAATTAAAAACCAAAAAGTTATAAAGCGTTGCAACGCGAAACGAATGAATAATTTGGAAAGTTCTGTTGTTGTCGTTATATTTTGTGAAACTACGAGGATTGCTTATATAAAGTATTAAATACATGTACATCATTGTATCAGGAAGGATGGCCGAGTGGTCTTAGCGGTAGACTGTTTACTCCAGAACTCCAGGGGTCAGTGGTTCGAGCCCTGCTGAGGGTTTCTTTTTTCTTTTTTAATTTTATTCTTAATTTTTACTGGAGCTTTTTAGATCCAATGTTTACATTCATCAATATAAAGCATTTAATGCCAAACTTCAAAACATGCCAAAATCTGTGAAAAGGCCCCTTTAAACGTGTATGTACATTATATCAACTTTCATTCAGGAACCACTCAATCAGGAAATCAGTTAAACATTAAAGTTGTTTGCCGAACAAGCAAAATTTAGAACAGAATTAACATCTTACGTATTTTTTTAAAATTATATATTACTTCTAAGCAGAATAACATGCTGCATTGTGGATTTGTGGTTCATTGGGTTTATTGCCATATAACATGTTACGGTGTTAGATTTTTATATACACAGGTGATGACTCCGTCGACATATTTATGTTTTGTTGGTTTTCAATATTTTGTTCTTTTTTGTGTTCTACTTTTAATTTTTGTTGTCTTATATTTCTACATTTTGTGTTGTAGTTACAATATAAACATTCTATAGTCAGCTAGATACATGCAGGTAACTTAATATTTGAAATATAGGTATATTGTACCAAAACATATCGTCATGTATATTTGAATGGCGAAACAAAAAAACAAATAAAATTTAAAGTCTACATTGTTGACAATGTTTTCTGTTGTATAGTGGTTGCGTTTTGTACTTTTGGATAAGGCATTAGTTGTTGCGGCTGTTATCAAATAAATAAGTCATACAGTCTCATTGTAAGTTCACCAATGTTTTATATTATGCATTACATTATTATGCTTCTACTTTGAGAATATAAACGCCCACTGTACGTTATTTAGGGAAATACAAAACTCGCGGACTGATCACATAGTATTGTGTCCGATGGGTTCGGTATTTATTGCCTGTTCGCACCCGCTAGCTCTAGTTGTTTATAACCTTTGTAACAAACCCAATATTTTCCTAATTGTCAAAAGTTCGCCTGGTCTATTTTCTTGTATGTAGTTGTTTGTGAGAAGTATTGCGTTTATTACGTAATAAATCCTTTACATTTATCTGTATTAAATATAATTTCATTATAAAAAGCAAGTGCTAAAATGTACAATATAAGAAAAAGTATACACAACTTATGACCTCATCGCGTTATAATTGTTACCTCCCAATTCGATTAATGATTTTAGGTAGACAACGCCACAAAACCCTCAGTAGTCTGTGTTCTCATATGTTATTACGCGATACGCACTGCAAAAGCAAATATAGTTTTCCGTTGTCCATCTTTGTCACTTCATGTTGTGATTGTGTTCATTTGTGTCATTACTCATGTTCTGCATGAAGGTTATTAAACGCATGTACATCCTACTCACCGGTTTTATCGCGAATCATTGCGATCATGCTCAATACATTGTTTTAAGTTCATAAGGTTCATGGAAGATTGTATACAACGCTTGAACACGTACATTGAGTAAAATGTGTATACATGCATCTGTTTCATAGTACGGCAGGATATTGAACGTTTATTTAAAGGAAAATGACAAATTTCCAACAAGATCATTGTCCATCAGGGAAATATCAATATTTGCGTGAACTCACACTGAACATTCATTATCGTTTACGAAAAATCTTCATTAGAAATTTAATTAACTTTAACTTTAATCAATTTCTAATGATTATTAAATCGTTTTGCTTAATGAAGCATAACATTAGCGAAACGATTGCATTATTTGGAGTGTTTCTGTTGTTTTCGTTATATTTTGTAACAATACGTGGACTGCTTATATTGCATGCATAAAGTGCAATATAGAAAGTAATTGCCTCGATAGCCGAATGGCTTGGTTGATACTAAAAGTCAGTGGTTCGAGCCCAGTTAAGATAAACCTTCTTCTTATTTGCTTTCATTGTAATTATTGTTTTGTGTAGTTTTAAACTGGAGCTTGTTTCTTCCGAAGTTATGTATTCTCAATTTAAAACATTTTATGACGAACTTGGAAACTTCAAAACAAGTCCCTTTAATAATTTGAATATTTTAAGTTATTAGTTTCAATTGTATTTATGTGCATTGTTGTTATTAGAGACACCGAACATCTTTATAAAAATGTTTCTTTATAAAAATGGTCATAAAGACTTACCAGCATGCATACAATATATGAATATTAAATATAAACGTAATATAAAAAATAAACGTACTCCTCTTAAACTTTATTTGTATTGGTTTGGTGTATTCTTTAGAAAGAATTTCATTGTGAATATATACATATATATTCCCTTGGCCTACATGTACACTGTCACTGTCACCTTCTGTCATAACTATTGTTAAAAAGCGTGTTTTGAATTTGTATTCATACATGCTATTCATAAGGAACCACCCTTAATGCTTTAAAATTTGACTCTTGGATTTGTTTTTAATTACTGACATTCTGAACAACATATTTGGAGTTATTGGGGCAGAACCCAAGAGTAAATCCAAGGATATCAATTGGTGTAAAAGCAAACGTTGACATGAAGCTGGCCTTGAACTTTTCAGTGGTCATATTTGAAATTATGTATCTTTATATCGGTTTAATACTTGAAAAATGTTTCTTCATATCAATCACAAGTTTGGTTATCAGCGAAAATTACCATCGGTATAAAACAATTACATGTTTGAAGGTTGCTAAATCCAATTGGGAAAATATGGTAAATTAACATAACTATCATTTTTATGGATTTAACAATTATTCACATGCAGACTTCTTGCATAAAAATCACACAAGTTAATTATACATTTTTATAACACATGTACATGTAATTGATCTCATGTCATGTGTGTCAACAGGTTCAACTGATCTGTGTGTCCATCCAGTCGTGAATTACAACTATTCAGTTACTGAAATTTAAAAGCTGTTATCATTAAAGATTGAAATTTGCCGTCAACATTACTTTTTGATGCAATCACTTGGTGAATCTCATTTAATGGATCGTTTACTAGTCGAATATACGATGACACTATAAATTTAACACAATTTTGTTCAAAACGACCATTAAAATGTTTATAAATATGTTGATATTGAATGATATATAATAGTATGAGGTGTTCATCCGGCAATACATTTACTTGTGCGCCAGTGTAACAAACTCGCGTAGATCGGTATACCATTTCGTGCATGAAGAATTTCGCCAGGGTTGCTATAACTGAATATTTGTGTTGAATCTGATAGCTTGTAAGGTATGTAGAACCATGTTTCGTTGAGAATGTATATTTTGTACAGATGTGATAACTTCAGATCTAATTCTTTATTTTTTAGCAAGTTTTGTGCTTTTTCGATCTCCAATAAAATAACCATATTTTGTCAGATGTAATATATGCTTTATTTTTGGTTTCACTGACAATGCTATTTCATTCCATTTTATTCTAAGCTTTCCACGTTGTAAATATGCATGTCAATCTTTTTTTGAGATTGCCAAAATAGTTTGCTAATTTTTATTGTAAGCTTTTTTTTCTTTATCCGCATTTGCTTTACATTTACCTTACCATCATACATCTTAAAAAAAACTCATTTCTATTTTACATGCCACATTTATTACTCATTAAGTTGATGAAACTTGGTCAGAATGTCAATTTAGACAATATCTAGGTCAAGTTTGAAGGTGGGTGACGTGCGCCCATAAACTAGGTCACCAGGATTAATCTTTTTCTAGAGGAACCTTGTTATCACTGTAGAGGTCACATTTATAACTCAATAGTGATAAAACTTGGGCAGAATGTATATCACTACATTTTCTAGACAAAGTTAAAATCTGATTTGCGTTCGTCCAAAAACTCGGACACCAGGTCTCATCCTAGCAAAAATTTACTGCCATTCCGGAGGCAGCAATTATGACAATATATTGATGAAACGTGGTCAGAATGTTTAACTTTACAATATCAAAGCCGAGTTCGAGTTCTAGGTCACGTATGTTCAAAAAATAGGTAAACAAATAACATATTTGTAAAAAAGCTTGTCACCACTCTAGTAATAAATTAAGCTTATGTAACAAGTGGGTCAATCCTTATTAATATTGAATACATGGTCGGCTGCAGTTGATCTTCTTTGACTGCAATATTAATCATTATAGTTCAGTTTACCCGAGCGTGTACGCCTGTGGGCAATTTCTTGTTTCAGCCATAACTTTGTGATATATTTATGGACTTGGATAAACAGTTGAAAACATTTTACCATCATAAGGCGACGTGTCATCTGTAGCACTTGTGTCCCTACCTAAACGTCAAGGTACTTAGTGGTGAAATGTTAAATTTGGACATATTTATTTTTCATGAGTATCGTTTCGAAATTTAGCGCTGTCAGGCGCACTGTTCACGCGCATGATTGCAAACCTCAAGTTATCGTTATGGCACGGAACAATGTCTGCTTTGCTCCGCCTACCAGCTACAGTTCTGTAGTTACCGAGCAAAAATAGTTGTTTTGTCCGATAAAATCTGAAAAAATAGACGTTTGAAATAATTAATATACTTAAAAATTTTATGCAATCCATTGTTAGGTCTAAGCTATAAACAACCAAATATTTGCGCACAGTCCTAGCATATATCCATATTCGATATAATGAGCGAGCACAATTGTTTTAGTAACAGTGAATTAGATTTTTATATGAATGGAATCCTAAGTTAGGTGTACATTGAAGCTACCATCGCACTACATTTCAGAAACCCAATTCAACTCAAGGTATGTGTGAAAACGGTTTTTTATTGAGCGACCTTGACCCTCACCTGACTGGCCCCAAGCGCAATATCAAGCTAGGCATGTATGTAATCTACCTATTTACATACTTTCAGTTCAACCAACAACAGAACAGAACAGAATATTTTATTTTAGCTTAAGCATACAGCTCATCGCCATAAACATACATATGCAATAACAGCATGCGTGACAATTATATACAAAACATACATCCTTTTGAGGAAAGATCAATTTAAAAAGTAATGACATACAACATGTTTTAGTGAGAATGTCACATGGATGGGGTTAATACAAAGTGATCATGTAATGTTAACACGAAATTTAATAATTGTAACAAATATAACATTATTCTAAGCTTATTGTCTTTGTGGAAGATATATCATTTATACTACACATATAGCACATCTTCTCGTAACTTAAAGCATTTTAAACAAAAAATGGCAAGTTTTCTTAACACTATTTTGTTTGAACAATTAAGTAGTTCGATAAACTTGAACATACTAGGTCGTGATCTGTAATACTTTGGAATTAATGTATTCCTAATAACGGCATAATAAGGACATTTAATAACAAAGTGATATTCATCCTCGATATCATTGAGGTTGCATAAAACACATTTGCGTTGATCTCTGACAATGTTCTGGTGTCTACCCGTTTCAATTAATAATTTGTGAGACGACAAACGTAATTTAGCAATAATATTCCTATGTTTTTTATTTTCAACAATATCAAGATACGCAGATCTTTCGAATATTGGTTTCAATTCTTTATATAAAATCATTAAACTATATGATGTGAAACTTGTATTCCAGTTAGTGATATACTGGTCTCGTAATCTGGTTTTAAGTAGCGGTATTAATTGATTAGAGTTCACAGATTCGGGGAATAGCCATATATCGTTAAAACCGGTTTGGTTTAGAATGTCCCGTACTTTCGATGACCAATTGTTTGTGTTATTTTTGCGTTCAATTTCTAATCTCTGTGATAATAAAATGTGTTTAAGAATACAATTACCCTCTTTTACAGTATATAATTTCAAAAAGTATTTCACGATCCTGACATATCTGTCTAAATACAATATGCTTTTCATAGATATTTTGGACCGTACGTGTATTGTTAAAATTTAAAGTCTGATTGACCCTTTGCTAGTGTCTTACATTCTGCTTCCAAATATCCTTAATTGAAATCCTGGTGAACGCAAACAATTTAATTTTGACTTTTTTATTGAACTTGTTATGGTTTTGATGTTGAGATTAATATTCCAATGTTTAAAATATGTTGTTTAGGTGTAAAACATTTTATGACATTTTGTTTCTAATTTAACCGGAGTCAAATACCAGTTTGTATTGCATGTATATGTATCACTGGCAAATAAATCTTTAAGTGGGGTATTACTGGGGCCGTTGATACAGTTTTGTTTACTTTTATATAAAGAAAAGTAATACAAATTACTCTTTAAATCAATATCTATAATGAGTTTCTACTAAAGAACATTTGCAGTTTTAATATTAAGATAAAATGAATGCATTTGTTCCAGACTTGGCTTTATAAAGTATGCGGGTGTTCATTTGTTTTGGGAGGTGTGTCAGTGCAAGTAGTTACGAAATTGTGAAGAAGTAGTAGAAATACATGTAATATTTGATCATATATATTTTGCATTAAATAAAATCCATTCGTACCCAATACACAAATAAATAATCTTATTTGATTATGTATTTTCTCACATATAATTACACGCAATCTTCTTCATGATAATGTCGGAAGTAATAATCATTCTTACATTAGTTTTCAAGGACTTGGTTCATCGGATATTTTAGAAGTCATGCGCTTTTTCGTGGCACTTAAATAAACTATATCATCATTAAGTTGCTTATATGATAGGACATTTTACCAGTTAAACGGGTAATAGTCATATGCCCTGCATATAGGAACATTAAAAGATCTATAACTTGGCTGTAAATGAAACATTACTTACCTGTTTCTTTACAACTTATCGATTTACGATTTAAGCAGCAATGATTTCATTTGCATGCGAAATCGTTATTTTAACAGAACATCATACAAAAAAAGCTGTTTAAAAACATTCTAACCATTTACTGCAAATTCCACTTTCGTTGTTGTTGTTGTTCTTACTGTGTCTTGACTTCAATTTGTTGTTACGATATCAAAGTTTGTGCACATCGTAAACTTTTTATATTGTTTATTTACTGTACCTTTTCAGCTTCGCTGCATGTATATTTTAATATGCATACATAAGTACATTTTTCGTATGTTATTGTCAGATCTCTCGAATTTCTGATCCAGTTGCAGCCATTTTATCGCGCTGTATTCTGGTAAAGTTTCAGCTATTTCAGGCAGCGACGCATGACACAGGTTATTTTGAGATATGACGAAATATCTGTATTATTCTCGTTTAAAGTGGTGTATACATCGTTCTAAGCGCCCATAATTTGTTTAATATAAATCTCTGTTCGAAATTTAAATATGGCGGCGTATTCGTGCATGAAGTCAATCTGAGCGTTCATGGCCATTTTTATGGCCGATGGACGTCACGGTGACAAACTTTTGGGCCGCCGACCATTTATTTTTTGGCAAGCAGCCAATAATTCTTGGTCGGGCCATGCAAAATTAGTAAGTTACAAACTTTTTGGTCACTCGAGTATAAGGGGCCCAGAAATTTTGTTCAGTAATTCAGTCAGGCCATATCATACTAATTATTCTGAATTCACAAAGATATATCAATATAATAGTCTTAAGACCTAACAAGTTTAAGAGATCTGTTTCGTTAATATATCTAAATATGTTATCATTATATCAACTTATAATATTGTGGTAAATGAGTGTTGGACAGTTGTGCGAGAGTTTCAATGACTTGTTTGAGCATTTTACAATCCTGACAAGAAAATAGAGCCACCGGCGTGCAACAATAGTGTCATAGATTATATGATCCTTTAAAAAAAGAACACTCATTTATTTGCTTAAAAGAAAGGACATCATTACAAAGGGCAAGCAATACTAATGTCGTTTAGTTATTAATAAAAAAACTCAATAACTAAATACGTTGACCACGTTAATGCAACTTAAAATATACAAGGGAAATATAAGCAAGCATATGCATAACATTAAACTTTCACGGAAAAATAAGCTAATGTGATTGTTAATATACATCATTACTCGTACTAAATAACTCGAAAAGTACATGTTTTATGACACGTCTGTATATTCTTAAATAACAAAATCTTAGTCTCAATACTAAGTGTCATATAATATGGTATCTGATATGGTAAGGAAATGTATTAAATGAAGCGCATACCAATTAAGTGGTTTTTCAAATTATAGCACAACATTTAGAAAGAAATTCTCATCCACGGAATATCAAAGTCATATTTCTTTAGAATCTGTCGTCACCGACCAATGCTTTCGTTACATTGTATCTAAGTCGAGAGGGAACTGACAAGTATCGCAGGGTTTGGTTATCGGGAAGATCTAGGTATCCCAAAATACTCATGCTATTCTTACAAGAATTAAGTAAGTACTGCGCCTCATTAAGTTTGATTCTAGACCTCCATTGTATAGACGTTACAGTAGAATTCCTCCGCTGAGTGCAGAATTGACAACCGTTTGAGCTGGACTGGGTTTGGCTTTTGACAAAACGTTCGATTTTGTCATCAAATGTGAGACCTGGAAATGCATATAAATCTTTAGCAGCTTCAACTGGGTGTTCTGCAATGTCTTCATATTGCACTAGCTTGATTATTGACGGATAATATGTCATCAAGAATTTTGTATCAGATAGATCCTTTTGCAGCCTAGAAAACGTTTCTATTTGTAGATTTGCCGCGTTGAAATCATTCTTTGCTGTTTTACCAACTTCTTGCCTTGAATTGATTATCGCCCTTGGGTCTCGCACTAGATGGATAATCTTCATGTTGGGAAAGAATGGTAATAGCGTGATTGCCTGCTCAACAGACAGGCGAATAAGCTTAAGGATAATAATGTTCGATGTCAAACACTGCGTACGAGCTTTACGAAGACACAGTTGAAAATCAGGGGATGTGTTGCCAGCAAACCTAAATGAAGCGTCTCTTGTATTATTAGTATGTGAATTACCATGCCTTACACAACTTAAAAATGCCTGCATAGCGCTTGTGAAAGTCCTGTGGAAGTCATCCGTAAGCGATGCTAAACTAAATTTTTCAAGATCACATGTCAGCCAGTATTTTAATTCCTCCATAAACGTTGACACTTTTGCACTGACAGGGATAATTCTGAAAAGAAAATACGCATATATATATAATCTATATGTCTACATCTATCTCATGTTTGATCAAATGTTAATGCACGAGGATTCGGATACTTTATTCCAAGATGGTAGTTTCACCAAAATGGTGCTAGCGACTGGTCAAGCAAAAAATGCATGCACACAGCAAATGAACACGCTGAAATGTCAAATTATATTTGTTTAAAATTTAACAAGTGTTAAGGCCTACACGTGGAAGACAAGTAAAAATGTGTAACAAATAGATTTCAATTTTCTTTAGTCGTTTAAATTATGAAATCGTAGACAGAAACGCGCGTGTTTTTATCATGTAGTTTATATTTTATATGGTGGCTACGTAACACAAACATCAACAAATCTTATATCTTGCTACGCAAAGAAGTGCATATAGATGGTGTACCTTGTACCATCCACGTATTTCAACGTCACGCTATCAAATGTTTTCTTTTCAGCATTTTCAAATGCTTGCGCTAGATTATGCAGCGGCTCAAAGATATAAAAAGACCGCTCGCTTTGCCGTAGAAATGATCCCGTCAATGTGGAACCGGTGCGCATATATGCTATAATCAGGATGATTGATCTGTGGCTCACATCTGTGGCGGACACGAGTACCGTTCGCCCGTGTGTTTGTCGGACTTCTCGCGTCTTTGGGTGAATTGATATCTGGAAGAACATGCTATTAATCTTAGAGATTTTTATAGGAAATATGTGGTTGCACATTCGCTAGACACTGGATGTATTTCTGTTCTGAATATTGTTTTAACAAAATATATATTGGAACCATTTTAGGTCTCATTCAAAAAGCAAACATGTGGCATTGTTATTGGCAAAACAAATTATCCAAAAATCAAACAGGCGTTAAGTCTGTGTGTCGCCTTTTAAAAAATCCGAGTATTATCTAGATCGATAGAATGTATTATAATGCGTTCGAATTATTGTTGACATCAATTTCATTTGCCTAGATAAATTAATTGTATGCATTCATACATGTAAATGTGCTTTTTACACAAATACAGGTACATTAGGGCATTTATTGCTCAAAGCAAATAGGTCACTGCATATTTAACAAGGAACTAGGAAAATACTTGTTTGTATTCTAAATGATTTTAGCGACATTGTCATTCAATAGATATGTGGTGATAGTTGTATATACAGTTACAACACGAGTACTGAGTAGCAGCATTGGTATTTTATTGTACTTGCAAAAACGTGCAAACACTTGTTAATAGATTGGTTTTCTTACCTGTAAGTAGTGCTGAAGGCCTCGTTGTGACGTACGGATAAGCCGTGTACCATAATCCCCATACAACCAGGACAAACGTTAGCAAGGCAGGGCATCGTCGTAAAACAGTCTTCTTGTACATATTTTTGTAATAAATATGGATTCTGAAGAAGAACAAACGCCCATTAATTACGATAAGACCATGAGTGTTCATGCAAAAATATAACTATAATATACAAAACTGGATCGCATATGTTTAGATATTGTATAACGCAAAAGGGTAATGTCTCCATCAGCATTTAGTGTTTAACTGTATGTTATCACAATAGATATACCAAAAGTGATCGTTATTCATTAAGCCACTCGATATAAATCATTCAGGAAAGATTCCAGCCGAAACACTGTTAAATCGACAGATCAAACGAATAACTCTTATACATCCCCAACTTTAAAAATCGTTTGTTGAAGTGCAAAAAATAGTTTCCTTTTTCAAATTCCAAATCATTTCCAATACAAATCAACAGGTGTTTTATGTTTCAAAATAGAAGTCATGAATTGCTTTACCAGGATGCAGGATCACGTTATTGTGTGGGGTTCACAATTAAACTTTAATGGATGTAATAACAACGGTAAGGGATTATATTTCAGATAACTTTTTGAAGCATTTTTTCTTACAAATTTAAACTAGTGCATAAAGACAGTTTGATGCTGCTTATGGCAATTTCAAATACATCAAAATTACTTTAGTGAATAAGCCTGTGTTCTTGGTCTAAAATTCGATGTCAACAGCATTCATGTCTTTAACATTGTATTATTTTGAACTTGTAATAATGTTTATTGAGCAACTGTATAGTTAAATAAGCAAATTTTAATTGACAAAATACGTTTTCATACCTGATCGCACCAAGTCCTCTATAAAACTTTTTTAAAAACATCGAAGGTATTGTGAAACAACAAATCTCTATCTACGCCATAACAGATACAAATTTCGATGTTCAATGTAATTACTGAGCGTAATATATGATCGCGCGCAACATCCTATGAGAAAGATCATTTGGTAACATATTGTTTTCTTAAAAACTTATGACATTAACAAAAATCGATTTTATTGATTGACCATGTTTTACATTTTAAATGGCAACATGCCTGTTTAAAGTGGCAATGTGGATAGAGTTTTTATTGCAACATATATATTTTGCTATAAACAATTGGAAATACCTTCACATTTTGTGGTGAAATGCAGCTGTATGCATGGGTTGCCTTTGTAATTAGTGATCTGACGATTGTATTTTTCATGTTTTATAATATTAATATTAAGCCAAATTTAATCATATGTCAGAGTGTATAACTGTCGCTTTAAATATGAACCTTAATAAAGTTAAAAAAAGATGTGATATGCAAATTTATACTTAAATCCATTGCGTGATAATGAGTGTGGGTAGGCATACGCAAAGTGTAAGTTCATGAGACAGAAATGGTAAAACTTCCTGAAATCCATGTATTATGTGTAAAATATATTGTTTTAAATAAATATGTACAATACATATATGCATTTCATCCCACTTCAGTGACTAAAATGCAATTAAAGTTTCTTGTCACTGAACGATTTGTTATCGTATTTGCCATTTTATCCAGATGAATGCAAATGTTTTTGGAGGTCAAATGCCCAGCTCGCTTTCAGTGACACTTTTTCACGCTCTGTATACTAGCACAATCCACTTGAGTATGTTTATTAAGCTTATTGTCAAAATATATGTATATCCCATTAACAAAATTTAAGCTTTTTGGAAATTGGGTCATATTATTGAAAACGCCCAACCAAGTCAAGGGGTAGGTGTATCCAACCAGGTGTAAAAAGTTAACTGGATGTTAAAAAGTTTTTTTTAATGGCAATAAGTTGTGATATACAATTTACAATGTGGACATAATACAAATTTTATTTCTGGAAAAGTACCCATTAGGCACCCACTACCTTAAAGCAATTCTACATTTAATTTTGTGCAATGATGCATATTTGCATAGGTCCTCCGATTGTTGCTTAAATGGAGTAGACCGCAATTAAAATCCGGACCAGTTGAACTTTGTGTTCCTTGTTTCAAGGTGTATTGTCTAATGCAGAAATAATAAAATTTAAGGGGTGAAGAAGATTTAAATCTTCGAGTAGATGAGTTCCACAATTCAGGTATATCAAGGAAACAATTTCTTCAAGATACAAATATTGATGATAAATATTGAAATGTTTGAAAACAGAATTTAATCAATATAAAAAACGATAAATATTTATTTTGTGCATTTTGTTTCTTTGATTATAACACTGTTAAAACGCAAAAAAGAAATCTCTAACAGCTACTGCTACTTCTTCTGCTTTCGTTGCTTTTACATATACAAAACTACTACAACCAATACCACTACTTATATTGATAGTAGGACTTTAAATTCGACGTATTCTACATCAACAGCAAGTTCTTGTGTGTGTGTTTTTATTTATTCACTAGCATTTTTCTACTATTTGTACTGCTACTATTACTAATACCACTACCGCTTCTGCCACTTCGACTACTATGACCGCCACCACCACCAATAGTGTTACAACAACAACAACAACTACTACTACTACTACTGTTACTACTACTTCTACCACTTCTACAACTACTACTACTACTTTTACTACTTCTTCTTCTACAACTTCTACTGCTACTGCTACTACTACTATTATTTTACTTCTTCTACAACTTCTACTGCTACTGCTACTTCATCTGCAAAAATAAACGTTTCTCACGTTAAATGGGTATCCAAAGACTAAGAAACCTTTGTGACTGAGTAATAAAAACTGTTATTATCGATGTTAAATTTAAATAAACATATCATATATTATGAATCAGTCAAATCTTTGTTAACTTTTATCATTACTTAATTTTCATAATTATTATCATCCATGTCACCACACTTGTGCATTTTTGCAATTGGCTAAGAAGCAATTATAATGCTTAAAAACTAATAAATGTTGTTGTTGTTGTTGTAATGAACATTGTAACTTTGTATTGTTTTTATTACTATTACATTCATCATAACGCTTACATGGGAATTAATTGTTTGTTGGTTTGCAAAATTAATATACATCTACGTTATCGACCATTATCAGCCGTTATCAAATTTCTTTAATAAAAACATTACGTAAAACACATTTTCACAGAGGGAGAGGATCAATAATAACTTTGATTATTGTACAGTATTTATTAGGAGAAAAATATGGATTATTATATAATATGTTACGAACAAACGTTGACTCAGTTGACTCACTTACTGAGAATAATATAATAAATACAATGTGAACTACATTTAGACCAAAAATTGAACACGCATTTGCGTTTACCAAATAAAAGTATATCAGGTGTTTGCTATAAGTGAGACACGTTTGTACACTAACACGCTTCTCAAAAACAGAATTTCATAGTAAAGATATTTATAAAAAGACATGCTTTTAAATATTTGTGAACAAACGTTTTCGCAATTTACTAAGTTCTCCGCGAATTTGATGGCAAAGTAGAGTTTACTGTATACAAATAACTTAACATAAAAATTGCATGCATATTTGATAAAAAATATATACACTGTACAGAATAAAACAAACAAAAAAAGAAATTCTTAAGCAAGTCAGGGACTCCACCCAAGGGGTGTCAATCCCCTAGTTTCAGTAGAACTATGCAAAAAAAATTATACCAACCGCGCCGAATTATGGAATGACATGACACAAAGCGACATACTTAATATAAATCGCTTCCAACATTTCATCGTCAAGCAGATTCAAGGACTACACATTAGAACACGCTCAGATATGGCCGAACCAATAATTGGTCTCCACAAAGTATCAGCAGCTATTGAAATAAAGAAGTTAATGTTCCTGCATAAGTGTTACTTCCCGATGACACAATCACCCACAAACTCTTTATAACCCAATTCATATTGTATAAGTCTGGTTATAAACTGGTGCAAATGGGTTTTATTCCAGGTATTTGTAGCCTTTTAAGAAAGCACACTCTCTATTTTATTGTTAATAAATGTATAGAACAAGAATTGACGTTGGCTCTAAAATCAATTTGGACTTGGCTCATCGGATATTTTATAAGTCATAAGTTTTTTATGTGACAATAAAATAAAATATATCATCATTAATTTGCTAATATTGAAGGACATGTTACCAGTTATACGAGATAATAGTGTCATTGATAATCTGACCCAATAATAAAAGAATCCGATTAATTTGCTTAAATGAAACATCATAACAAAAGGCGATTAGTTATAAATGAAAAAAAATCTAAAACGTATTACATTAATAACGTTCATGAAACTTTAAATATACATAAGTGATAAAAGCAAGCATATACATAACCTTTAACTTTCACAGAAATCAAGCCCATGAGATTGTCACAACAAATAATTACGTGCACTAAATAACTATAAATATATATGACACATCTGTAGAATTCTCAAATTACAAAAACCATAGTTTCAATACTCTGCGTCAAATAATATGGTTATTTAATAAGGTAAGAACATTTATAGGATGTAGAGCAGACATATAAAGTGTTATTTGAAATTATAGCACAACATGCAGAAAGAGATTCTCATCATCAGAATTTCAAAGTCATAATTGTTTAGAATCTGTCATCACCGAGCAATCTTTTGGTTACATTGTATCTAAGTCGAGAGGGAACTGACAAGTCTCGTAGGGATTGATTTTCGGGAAGGTCTAGGTATCCCAAAACACTCATGCTAGTCTTACAAGAATTAAATATGTACTGCGTCTCATTAAATTTGATTCCACACCTCCATTTTATCGAAGTTACAGTAGAATTCCTCCGCTGAGTGCAAAAGTTACAACCGTCTGAGCTGGACTGAGTTTGGTTTTGACAAAACTTTCGATTTTGTCATCAAATGTGAGTCCTGCAAATGCATATAAATCTTCAGCAGCTTCAACTGGGTGTTCTGCAATGTCTTCATATTGCACTAGCTTTATGATCGACGGATCAAATGTCATCAAGAATTTGGTACCAGATAGATCCTTTTCCAGCCTAGAACATATGTCTAATTGTAGATTTGCCGCGTTGAAATCATTCTTTGTTGTTTCACCAACTACTTGCCTTGAATTGATTATCGCCCTTGGGTCTCTCACTAGATGGATAATTTTCATGTTGGGAAAGAATGGTAATAGCGTGATTGCCTGCTCAATAGACATGCGAATAACCTTAAGGATAATAGTGTTCGGTGTCAGACACTGCGTACGAGCTTTACGAAGACACATTTGAAAAAAGGGGATGTGTTGCCAGCATACCTAAATAAAGAGTGTCTTTTGTAACTAGTATGTGAAAAACCATGCCTTACACACATTAAAAATGCCCTCATACTGCTTGTAAAAGTCAAGTTGAAGTTATCCGTTAGTGATTCTAAACTAAATTTCTCAAGATCACATGTTAACCAGTATTGTAATTCCTCCATAAACATTGCCACTTTACACTGACAGGGATATTGCTGAAAATACAACAGTATAATTATATAATATATATGTCTACATCTACTTCATGTTTGATCGAATGATAATGCACGAGTTGTCGGATGCTATTACCCGATGGTCTTTTGACCAAAATGTCGTTAGTGACTGGTCAAGCAAATAGTATCTGCATATGGCAAATGAAAACGCTGAAATGTCATCGCATATAAGTTTAAAATTGCACAAGTGTTAAAGGGATCTTTTCACGATTTGGTAAATTGACAAAATTGAAAAAAGTTGTTTCAGATTCGCAAATTTTCGATTAAGTTATGATATTTAAGAGGAAACAGTATTACTGAACATTTGCCATGGTCTAATATAGCCATTATATGCATCTTTTGATTTTACAACCTAAAAACTATTAAGCGTTGCAACGCGAAACCATTGAATAATTTTGAGAGTTCTGTTGTTGTCGTTTAAATTTGTGAAATTACGAAGATTGCTTATATAACGTATAAAATACGCATCTTATGTATGCTTGGCAGGATAGCTCAGTTAGCTTATGCGTTTTTACTTCAGGATTCCGGGGGTCACTGGTTCGAGCCCTGCTACGGGCTACTTTTTGTCCTTTTTAAAATTTTATTTTTGATTTTAATTTACTTGAGCTTTTTAAACTAATGTTTACATTTATCAATATAAAACATTTAATGACAAACTTCAAAACATGCCAAAATTGGTGAAAAGGCCCCTTTAAGGCCTACACGTGGAAAACAAGTAAAGATATATCACACAATACATTTCCCTTTTCTTCAATCCTTTTTAATAATTAAATCGAAAACAAAAACGCGTGCGTTTGTCTCATTAAGGTTTTATTTGATATGGAGGATACGAAACACATCTATCGAATACGAATCACGCTATCAAATGTGTTCTTTTCAGCGTCCGTAAATACTTGCGCTATATTATGCAGCGGCTCAAAGACATTAAAAGACCGCTCGCTTTCCCGTAAACATGATCCCGTCAATGTCGAACCGGTGCGCATATACGCTTTAATCAGGATAATTGATCTGTGGCTCAGTATACTGCGGTGGACACGAATACCGTTCGTCCGTATGTGTGTCGGACTTCTGTCGTTCAACGTTCCCGTTTCATTGAGTGAATTGATCTCTGAAAGAACATGCTATTAATCTTAGCATTTTTAACATGAAATATTTGGTCTTATCAATCGTCAATGCATATTCAGTAGAAACTGTATGTATTTCTGTTCTGAATAAAAAAATAACGAAATATTAATTGGGACCAAATTAGGGTCTCATTCAAAAAGCAAACATGTGTCATTTTAATTGGCAAAATGTTAAATCCCAAAATTAAAGTGGCGTTTTGTCCGTGTGTCTGCTTTTAAACTGTTTTTTTTTCTGAATATTATTAAGACTAACAGAATATTTATATAAAAAAAGTGCAAATATAATGCGTTCGAATTATTTTTACATCAGGTCCATTAACATAGATACATAAATTGTACGCTTTATAAATGTATATTTGTTTTTTTACACAAATACATGTATATATTATGTAGGGCATTTATTGCTCAAGGCAAATAGGTAACGTAATATTTAACAAAGAACTGAACAAAAATACGTGTTTGTATTATAAATCAACATAACGACATTGTCATTCAATAATAATGTGGTGATAGTTGTATATACTGTTACAACATGAGTACTGAGTTGCAGCATTGGTATTTTATTATACTTGCAAAAAACGTGCAAACACTAGTTGATAGATTGGTTTTCTTACCTGTAAGTAGTGCTGTAGGCCTCGTTGTGATGTACGGATAAGCCGTGTACCATAATCCCCATACAACCAGGCCAAACGTTAGCAGGGCAGGACATAGCCATAAAACAGTCTTCTTGTACATATTTGTGTAATAAGTATGGATTCTGGAGAAGAAAAATGCCCAATTTAACACGATAATTGCAAGTGTGGTCATACAAAAAATAAAAACATAATATACAAAAAATGCCACAAAGGACCATGTCTCCATCAGCATTTAGTGTTTGCCTGTATGTTATGATAGAACATATTCCAAAAGGGATCGTTATTCATTGAGCCATTCGATATGAATCTTTCAAAAAAGATTCCAGCCGATAAAGTGTTAAATCGACAGACCAAAAGAATCACTCTTATATATTCCTTCCCTAAACAAGCATTTGTTGAAGTAAAAGTAGTTTCCTTTTTCAAATTCTAAGTCATTTCCATTACACATCAACGTGTGCTTTGTGTTTCAAAATAAAAGTAATGTATTGAATTAAGCTTAACAATATTGAATTTAATGTATATACTGTTGCCATCATATCGTATATATCTCAAAATATAATACGATAAACATTGTATTTACGTAGCACAGCATTCAAAAAATGAAAATAAGAGATGCCCCATTGGGTGGTCCCATCTAACAAAACATAATCATTTCAAACAGAAATAAAGCATCACGATATTTTTATTGGTGATTCTATGAACGGCTTGGACAGCTTGAAATGGTCAATTAAAAAACTTAGCAATTTATATCCATGAAACCTCATTCGACATTTGACTATTCAAATGCGTTCAAATGTGATTTCATCAAACAGCAATGACGCACAAAAGAAATCCAATATCTTTGGAACACAAGCGAAAATTGAAGTCATCTTTAACATTGTATTATTTTATACGTATTTAATTATTATAATGTACATAGAACATCTGGTTATTTACAGGTACATATGCACTTCCCAATTGGCAAAACACGTTTTCTTACCTGTCAACACAAAGTCCTTTACGAAACTCTTTCCCAACATCGTATTAGTTGTGTACAAACACACTTAGACTATCGCCGCCAAACAGACACCAATATCGTTGTAATGACTGAGTGCAATATATGATCGTGCGCAACATAAAAGCCAAGTTTGTTTAAGCTACTTGATATTTGCTGATGTTGTTAATACATATTCAATTATGAATATTAACACAAAATTCGCTGATTATCAATACCGATGTATTAGTAGATGCTGTTTATTACAATTTCCCTAAAATCTCCAGTAAGACGGTTCCTTGACGTGATAAAATTACTTATCGGCTTCATGTTAAAGTAAGAAGATATAGATACCCTGTAACTCTGATGTAAGGCGATATTAAATATATGGATAATTTTACGTTGGCTCCCAAATTCCGAAGAGCATTACATTAGGTAACATGTTTTAATCTGAGAAATTACTCACTTTAACAAAATACGATGATCTTTGTTTTACATTGGCAATCTAGCATCAAACGAAACATGCTAAACAAAACAACATGCACGAATTTATAACATAAGATATTAAAAGCGAACACAAATAATATAAATATGCATTGACTACGGAATCCGGATAGGGCCAAGTTGAGTGTCCGTGTCGACCTTCGAGGTCGACACACGACATTCAAGCGACATTCTCTCGACGCTCAATACGACGCGCGACAATCATGCGACAATCAATTTTTGAGTGTCGCATATCGCGCTGGGTTTTAGAAAAAAAAATCGCAGAAAATCTTGACTGACTGAATTGTCGCGCGTCGTATTGAGCGTCGAGAGAACGTCGCTTGAATGTCGCGAGAATGTCGTGTGTCGACCTTCGAGCGCGACACTCACCATTCTCTCGACATTCTCTCGACGCACGATACGACGCGCGACATTCAATAAGATATATCGCGAGAATGTCGCCTGTCGACCTAAAATTCACTAGGTCGACACACGACATTCTTTCGACGCACGACATTCTCTCGACGCACGATATGACATTCGCGCGATATATCGAGCCAATATCGCGCAAGTGTCGCTTGTCGACCTAAAAACCCCTAGGTTGACACACGACATTCTCTCGACGCTCAATACGACGCGCGACAATCATGCGACAATCAATATTTGAGTGTCGCATATCGCGATGGGTTTTAGAAATTGAGCGTCGAGAGAATGTCGCTTGAATGTCGCGAGAATGTCGTGTGTCGACCTTCGAGCGCGACTCGACATTCTCTCGACGCACGACAAATCAGTCGACAGTCAATATGATATATCGCGAAAATTTCGCCTGTCGACCTAAAAATCACTAGGTCTCTCGACGCTGAATACGACACTCGCGCGATATATCGAGCCAATATCGCGCAAGTGTCGTATGTCGACCGGTGTGGGAGTAATTTTTTCATCTGCAAGCAAGGTGTTATAGTAATTTATTCAGCTTATGTAAAAATAGCGGCATCTAGTAGCAGCAATAACAGAAGCAGCAGCAGCAACAGTAGCAGCAGCAGTAGCAGCAGCAGCAGCAGAAGCAGCAGCAGCAGCAGTAGCAGCAGTAGCAGCAGCTGCAGCAGTAGTAGCAGTAGCAGCAGTAGCAGTAGTTACAGTATTAGTAGTTGTTAGAGTAGCTGTAGTAGAAGCAGAAGCAGCAGCAGCAGTAGCAGCAACAGCAGTAGCAGCAGTAGCAACAGTAGTAGCAGTAGCAGCAGTAGCAGGAGTAACAGCAGTAGCAGCAGTAGAAGGAGTAGCAGCAGTAGCAGTAGTAGCAGAAGTGGCTGCAGTAGCAGCAGCAGCAGCAGCAGCAGCTGTAGCAGTATTATTTTTATTATTATTATTATTATTAGTAGTAGTAGTAGTAGTTGTAGTAGTAGTTGTAGTAGTAGTAAGAGTAGTATTAGTAGTAGTAGCAGCAGTAGCAGCAGTAGCAGCAGCAGCAGCAGTAGCAGCAGTAGCAGAAGTAGTAGTAGCAGTAGCAGCAGTAGCAGGAGCAACAGCAGTATCAGCAGTAGCAGGAGTAGCAGTAGTAGCAGTAGTAGCAGTAGTAGCAGAAGTAGTAGCAGTAGTAGTAGTTGTAGCAGTAGAAGTAGTAGCAGTAGTAGTAGTAGTAGTAGTAGTAGTAGTAGTAGTAGTAGTAGTAGTAGTAGTAGTAGTAGTAGTAGTAGTAGTAGTAGTTGTAGTTGTAGTAGTAGTAAAAGTGATAGTAGAAGTTGTAGCAGTAGTAGTAGTAGTAGTAGAAGAAGTAGTAGTAGTAGTAGAAGTAGTAGTAGTAGTAGTAGTAGTAGTAGTAGTAGTAGTAGCGGTAGTGTTAGTGATACTGGTAGTATTGGAAGTGGTAGTGGGACTGGTGGTAATGGTAGTAGTAGTTGTAGTAGTAGCAGAATCATTAGTAATAATAGTAGCAGTAGCAGTGTAGTAGCAGTTGCAGCACCACCAACAGTAGCAGTAGTAGTTGTTGTTGTTATAGTATAAGTAGCTGCAGAAGAAGCAGTAGCAGCAGCAGCAGCAGCAGTAGCAGTATCAGCAGTAGCGACAGTAGCAATATAATTAGTTGTTGTAGTAGTAGTAGTAGCTGCAGTAGAAGCAGTAACAGCAGCAGCAGTAGCAGCAGTAGCAGTATCAGCAGTAGCGGCAGCATCAGTAGCAGTAGAAGTAGTTGTTGTAGTAGTAGTAGTAGTAGCTGCAGTACAATCAGTAGCAGCAGCAGCAGTAGCAGCAGTTGCGGCAGCAGCAGCAGTAGCAGCAGCCGCAGCAGTAGCAGTATTAGTAGTTGTAGTAGTAGTAGTAGCTGCAGTAGAAGCAGAAGCAGCAGTAGCATCAACATCAGTAGCAGAAGCATCAGTAGCAACAGCAGCAGTAGCAGCAGCAGCAGCAGTATTAGTATTTTTTGTAGTAGCAGTAGTAGTTGCAGTCGAAGCATCAGCAGCATTAGCAGCAGCATCAGTATCAACAGCAGAAGTAGCAGCAGCAGCAGAAGCAGCAGTAGCAGCAGTAGCAGCAGTAGCAGCAGTAGCAGCTGCAGTAGCAGCTGCAGCAGTAGCAGCTGCAGTAGCTGCAGCAGTAGCAGCAGCAGCAGTAGCAGTAGTAGTAGTAGCAGAAGTAGCAGCAGTAGTAGTAATAGTTGCAGTACTAGTAGTAGCAGTAGTAGTAGTAGTAGTAGTAGTAGTAGTAGTAGTAGTAGTAGTAGTAGTAGTAGTAGTAGTAGTAGTAGTAGTAGTAGTAGTAGTAGTAGTGGTAGAAGTAGTAGTAGTAGTAGTAACGGTAGTGGTAGTGAGACTGGTAGTTGTGGCAGTGGTAGTGGGACTGGTGGTAGTGGTATAAGTAGTTCTAATAGTAGCACAATCAAGAGTAGTAAAAGTAGCAGTAGCAGTGTAGAAGCAGCTGCAGCACCACCAACAGTAGCAGTTTTTGTAGTTGTTGAAATAGTAATAGTAACTGCAGTAGAAGCAGTAGCAGCAGCAGCAGCAGTAGCAGTAACAGCAGTCGCGGCAGCAGGAGTAGCAGCAGAAGTAGCAGCAGTAGAAGCAGCAGCAGAAGCAGCAGCAGCAGTAGCAGCTGTTGCAGCAGTAGCACCAGCAGCAGCAGTAGTAGCAGTAGCAGCAACAGCAGCAGCAGCAGTAGCAGCAGTAGTAGCAGTAGTAGTAGTGGTACTAGTAGTAATAGTAGTAGTAGTAGTAGTAGTAGAAGTAGTAGTAGTAGTAGTAGTAGTAGTAGTAGTAGTAGTAGTAGTTGTAGTAGTAGTAGTAGAAGTAGTAATAGTAGTAGTAGTAGTAGTAGTTGTAGTAGTAGTAGTAGTAAAAGCGGTAGTGGTAGTGAGAATGGTAGTAGTGGTTGTGACAGTGGGACTGGTGGTTGTGGTATTAGTAGTTGTAGTAGTAGCAGAATCAGGAGTAGTAATAGTAGCAGTAGCAGTGTAGTAGCAGTACCAGCACCACCAGCAGTAGCGGTAGTTGTATTTGTAGTAGTAGTAGTAGTAGCTGCAGTAGAAGCAGTAGCAGCAGCAGCAGAAGCAGTATCAGCAGTAGCGGCAGTAGCAGCAGCAGTAGCAGTATAAGTAGTTGTAGTAGTAGTAGTAGTTGCTGCAGTAGAAGCAGAAGCAGCAGTAGCAGCAGCATCAGTAGCAGCAGCATCAGTAGCAGCAGCATCAGTAGAAGCAGTAGCGGCAGTAGCAGTAGCAGTAGTAGTAGTTGTTGTAGTAGTAGTAGTAGCAGCAGCAGCAGTACCAGCAGTACCAGCAGTAGCAGCAATAGCAGTAGTAGCAGTAGTAGCAGCAGTAGCAGAAGAAGCTGCAGTAGCAGTAATAGTAGTAGTAGCAGCAGTAGTAGTAGTAGTAGTAACAGTAGTAGTAGTAGCAGTAGTAGAAGTAGTAGTAGCAGCAGGAGTAGCAGCAGTAGCAAAAAACTGCATAATCAAGAGTCAATAATATGAACTGGAATTGTTATTTCTTTTAGTTATTATCTGCCTCTGGCAATGTTGATTGCGAGCTGCACATCGTAATTATGATATTGGTTCGTATTCCATGAACAATGAAAACAAAGCACACTGCTCTATAATTTGTAGATTATGTAACTTTTTCAATTGTTTATCAGTCTATTGACAACCATTTATTGTAATAGCCTTACATATATATGATACAAGT
>NC_068366.1:50240923-50290923 GCF_020536995.1 Dreissena polymorpha | reverse complement strand
CTGCTACTGCTGGTAGTGCTGGTACTGCTACTACACTCCTACTGCTACTATTACTATCCCTGATTATGTTACTACTACAACTACTACTACCACTACCAACAGTCTCACTACCACTACCACTACTACCAGTCTCACTACCAATACCGCTACTACTACTACTGCTACTACTATTACTACTACTGTAGCTACTTCTGCTACTACTGCTACTGCTGTTACTCCTTCTACTGATGCTACTGCTGTTACTCCTGCTACTGCTGCTACTGCTACTACTGTTGCTACTGCTGCTACTGCTTTGCTGCTACTGCTGCTGCTGCTGCTACTGATGCTGCTACTGATGCTGCTGCTACTGCTTCTACTGCAGCTACTTCTACTACTACAACAACTACTAATTGTCTTATACTGTTACTACTGCTACTGCTACTACTGCTGCTACTGCTACTAATGCTGCAGCTGCTGCTACTGCTGCTGCTGCTACTGCTGCTGCTGCTGCTGCTACTTCTGCTGCTACTGTTGCTGCTGCTGCTGCTGTTTTATTGAAGCTGAAAAAGTTACTATAACACCTTGCTTGCAGATGAAAAAATACCTCCCACACCGGTCGACATACGACACTTGCGCGATATTGGCTCGATATATCGCGCGAGTGTCGTATTGAGCGTCGAGAGAATGTCGTGCGTCGAGAGAATGTCATGTGTGATTTTTAGGTCGACAGGCGACATTTTCGTGATATATCATATTGACTGTCGACTGATTTGTCGTGCGTAGAGTGAATGTCGAGAGAATCTCGAGTGTAGCGCTCAAAGATCGACACACGACATTCTCGCGACATTCAAGCGGCATTCTCTCGATGCTTGATACGACGCGCGACAAATCAGTCGACAGTCAAGATTTTCTGCGATTTTTATTTTTAAAACCCAACGCAATATGCGACACTCAAATATTGATTGTCGCATGATTGTCGCGCGTCGTATAGAGCGTCGAGAGAATGTCGTGTGTCGACCTAGGGATTTTTAGGTCGACAAGCGACACTTGCGCGATATTTGCTCGATATATCGCGCGAGTGTCATATCGTGCGTCGAGAGAATGTCGTGCGTCGAGAGGATGTTGTGTGTCGACCTTGTGATTTTTAGGTCGACAGGCGACATTCTCGCGATATATCATATTTAATGTCGCGCGTCGTTCTCGCGACATTCAAGCGACATTCTCTCGACGCTCAGTACGACGCGCGACAATTCAGTCGACAGTCAAGATTTTCTGCGAATTTTTTTTCTAAAACCCAGCGCGATATGCGACACTCAAATATTGAATGTCGCATGTTTGTCGCGCGTCGTATTGAGCGTCGAGAGAATGTCGCTTGAATGTCGTATGTCGACCTCGAAGGTCGACACGCGGCACTCAACTTGGCGCTATCCGGATTCCGTAATTGACACACTCTCCGTTTAGAATGTAGTAAACAGATGGCATAGCATCTATAACAATAAGGTGTCAGTCAGGTATAGCACACATCTTCATAGTCTACTCTGTCTAAGATGCCTTGTACGTGTCCCCAATTGCCTAGTGGTACGTTTTAAAGTAATTAATTAAACTAACAAGATAAGTATTGCTGCAAAGCATCAAAGGGCGTCGGGAATTTCAGTGTAAAAGGCACTCAATGAAGTTACATGGAACGATTTTTTTCTACTGTAAATATTAATATATTAATCAAAATAGAAAAAGATACTGGTATAACCATTATCTATAATTTTGTGTTATAACCCCCAAATAACCATTATTTATGATGTTGTGTTATCACCCCCAAATAACAAGAATTAGAACAAAAATATGACCAAAAAAAGTATGGATATATTTTAAGATCAAAAGATATTCAAGTCGAAGTAAATGAAAAGAATTCAGCATACTTTACCCTGGAAAAAATTTAAGCCGAAAAAAAACCTATTCATAAACTGATTGTAGATAACACAGTATTTAAAGATAAAGACATAATATAAGAAGCAGACGCAAACTATTATGAATCTTTGATAAACAAAATCACATTGAAGAAAATGCTTCGGATTGCTTCGAAGTACAGTAGTAAACCAAGTGAAGAAACCAAATCAAAATATGAAGGAAAAAATAGGAATGGCGAATAATAAAAGCACTGACTCTGACGGACTTACTGTTGAATTTTATAAAATATATTGGCCCCATTAAAAGAATACTATACCAGATCAATAAATTATTCTTTTGACAAGGGCGAACGAACTGCTCTACAAAAACAGGGTATCATAACACTTATTTCAAAGCCTCATACAAACTTGGATTACATTTCAAATTGGCAACCAATCAGTTTAATATATATCGATTGTAAAATTGCAACTAAGTGTATAGCTTTCTGTTTAAAACCAGTCTTGAATCAAATACTAAGTTATGCCAAAACTGGTTTCATGAAAGACCAATATATAGGTGAAAATGTAAGATTAATTTTTGATATATTTGAATATCTTGAAATTAATAGAAAACCTGGGCTGTCATTCTTTGCAGACGTCGAAAAAGCATGTGACAGCTTAAATCACTCTTTTATCATATATTGACTTAAACACCTCAATTTGGGACCACAGTTAATTCATTGGATAAATGTATTATACAACGATATAGATCTATCATTATGAACAATGGCAACCTTTCTAAAAAAATAAAAAGAAAAAGGTTGTCGACGAGGCTGTCCACTTTTTTGTCCCGTATTTATTCTATGTATAGAAATACTATCAAATTATATAAAGGCCAATACAATAAAGCATTTTTTGCGCACGATGCAACTTTTTTTCAATTATGGATCAGCAAAGTCATATGAAGTCAGTCGAAACCCTTCACAACTTTAGCAAAATATCTTGACTAAACCGCAACTAATCAAAATCTACAGTAATAAGAATTCGATCTCTGAAAAACTCCAAATCTTAATATTGTATTGAATATAAATTTATTTGGACATCTGATGGGGCTAAAACGATAGGAATTAACTTTTACAATGAACATAAACTTAATGTTGAAACAAAAACTAATGCCGACATTTAAAGAATGTTAAGCCTGCTTAAAACAGTGGCAACATCGAAAACTCACTTTAAAAGGTTTCTGTTATAAAGACTTTTGCATTACCAAATTTAATAAATCCATTTTCAGTTCTCCTAAATCCATCCAAGAAAGTTTTTCGATGAATTAACAACCACTATGTTAAAATTTACTTTGGATTATACGCCAGCCAATATTGAAAGCAAATAGAGGCCTACGCAGACATTAATTGTTTTTTTTGAACGCCATTAAAGCGGGCTGGGTAATACGATTCCTAGATAAAACAATCATGGCAAATGCAAACTTCTGCTACAGGAAAACATTGGAACCAGTCGTATATTCGAATGTTACTTAGATGCAACTATAATAAAAAAACGTAAGTAAAGAAATTTTATTCTTGAAAGATCTGCTAACCGCATAGCAAAACATCCAAAACCAAAATAATAGTTCACAAAGAAGTATTCCTATGTACCATCATGTTATATGGAACAACAGAGATTTAAAAATCAATAACAAATCCATCTTTCTAGTGAACGTTTAAACACAGTCTTAAAGGGACATTTTTTAAGACAGGTAGATTTTTAATATGCACCTCTTTAACATTTCTTACTGTTGATTTAATACGAATGTTAATATAGATAGAATTGTTTGTGTCTTATCTAGTTGCTGTATGATTATTTTATAGCATGTTAAATAATTATGTTTAACTTTTAAACACTTAAAATGTGATAACTTCTTAATAATGTCTAGTCCAGAACTTATCAGAATATATTCTAAGCTAAAGTTAGTGTAATATGTCATATGTCATATGTCTTTCATTAGTATATACTGTGATATTATTATATAATGTGATATAAAACGTTGTGTCATACAATATTATATCTAAAGGACCACAATGGAAAAAAGGGTTTAATTGCAAACCCTTTATTGTGCAATCCTTAACGCATAATGTTGATTGACATTGCTTTGTTTATACATGCAGATTGTTTTTATTATTTATTGTATCTATATAACATGCTGTCATGTAAATCTATGCCTTTTATGTTGAAATAAATATATCTATCTAACTTGTATAACAATGGTATACAAACAATTGAACATTTGTACAATTATCAAAGAAATGCATATTATACGTTTAGTGGAATGCAATTCTTATATAACATACAACCACATATTTTTTAACCAGGTTTTCCGAAGGAAAAAACTGGTTATTAGATTGGCGAATGCGGGCGGGCGGGCTGGCTGGCTGGCTGGCTGGCGGGCTGGCTGGCTGGCGGGCTGGCGGGCTGGCGGAATAAGCTTGTCCGGGCCATAACTATGTCGTTCATTGTCAGATTTTAAAATCATTTGGTACATTTGTTCACCATCATTGGACGGTGTGTCGCGCGAAATAATTACGTCGATATCTCCAAGGTCAAGGTCACACTTTGAGTTCAAAGGTCAAAAATGGCCATAAATGAGCTTGTCCGAGCCATAACTATGTCGTTCATCGTCAGATTTTAAAATCATTTGGCACATTTGTTCACCATCATTGGACGGTGTGTCGCGCGAAATAATTACGTCGATATCTCCAAGGTCAAGGTCACACTTTGAGTTCAAAGGTCAAAAATGGCCATAAATGAGCTTGTCCTGGCCATAACTATGTCATTCATTGTGAGATTTTAAAATCATTTGGCACATTTGTTCATCATCATGGGACGGTGTGTCCCACGAAAGAATCACGTCAATATCTCCAATGTCAAGGTCGCCACGACTAAAAATAGATTTAAAAAAAAAAAACTTACAAAGGGGGTTAATTTTTTTTTGGTCATTTCAAAAGTTCAGTTTGAGTTTTCTCCCTTTATCAGATTTTTTTTCACAATGAAAACCTGGTTTTGTGACAATTTTGTCCCTTGTTTAATTATTATTCTCTTTTATCCGCGACTCCAAACGCATATAAAACAATATTGCATACGCATTTATACTTTAATAGTGTCAGAAAAAAACTTTTTGTGCTGTAATAGAGAATATCAAACAAATAAACAAACCACTTTATAATATACAACAAGAATCGCAAAATACAAATGACAACGGAACTGAAATGAAATGAAAAAAAACAACAACAATTAAATCTGAACGAAAATACCGACTGGAGAATAATATATACAATTCCATTTAGGTTAACAGTTGATCTGCGTAATTTTCAATAGAAGTTCTTGTCCCGAATAGTACCAAAGATACACTTTAAACAAAATGCGGACTGAAAGAGTGTAGTTTGGGCGAGTTTTGCCAAACAAATATTGAAACAATTGACTACTTGTGTTTGGGAGTGCGCTTGCATTCAAGAAAGTCGAACCTGAAAAACTATCTTAAAGAAGTGAATATTAAAATAAAATCTAACATAGAAATCGCCTTTTTTGGCATTATCTTAATATAAAAACTCTATGTGTCATCGTAGCCAAATCAAAAGTATGTTAAAAAACATTAACCATGTAGCAATTGAGTAGGTAAAAACAACATTTAGCAGTATATAAATATATACAATCAAACGTCATTTCACAATTTAAAAACTGCATAAATATACTACAAGCACGTTTAGTAAATAATCCGTTGTATATACTAGTGCATTTACTATATAAATCATCAATCCGTAGATGGACCATGTAGAATATTAATGTCAATATTATAAAGTTTTCCTTTTATCAACCATCAAGGTAATGACAAGAATGATCCGACTAGGACACTACTTATACAATAGGACCAATATGTATACATGTATTTAACGTATATCGAATGAATTTTGTCAAGACTATTTTTTAGTTTGCCAATATTGTACTCTTATTTGTTTTATTACAAGTCAAATTAATTTATGCAAATACACGTCTGTATAAACAATAAGTTGACATGCATATTGTTTTTAAACATTTGTATCAAGTAATATAAACTAAACCGAACCGTCATTCAGTACGCAACTAAAGTAGATTTTAGCCTGAGCGTTTTCATATGAGGTCATAGAAACATTTGTTTTAAAATCTATACTTTTTATAGAACCTGCATAAATATTATTTTTATTTCTTTACGAAACATCTATCCACAAAGATGAACATTGTTTAAAAAAACGGAACAAGTATGGACCAAACTAATCTGGATGCGTCCATACATTTATATATATATTTGTGGACACATTTTGGTTACATATCATCTTCTGTAAAAAAAAAACACTTCTTAAAAAGCTTGTGATTAAATCATAACATTATACAACAGCAAAACGGCAATTATAAATACAAACTAATATTGTATTTGTCTTTATTCGTGCGCATGAATGACTTATTCCCTTGAGCTCCTTGTGGAGCATAGGGCCTCGGCAACAGTCCTCCAGCGTACTCTGTTTTGGGCTGCTTTCTTTAGCTCTCCCCATGACATTTTACTGTTCTTCATTTCTTCCTCACAGGATCGCCTCCATGCGGTCTTAGGGCGGCCGAATCGTCTTTTGCCCTGGGGATTCCACTGTAAGGCCTGTCGGGTGATGTCTTCATGAGGTTTTCGCAAGGTGTGACCAATCCACCTCCATTTCCGCCTTGCGATCTGTTGTCCGATGGAATCCTGGTTTGCCTGTTTCCATATGTCGGTGTTCTTGACTTTGTCTGTCCATCTGGCCTTGAGGATGTTTCGGAGGCATCTGTTAATGAAGACTTGAATCTTATTGGTCAGAGTGTTGGTGACTCTCCAGGTCTCAGAGCCGTAGAGGAGGACAGACTTGACGTTGCTGTTAAAAATCCGGAGTTTAGTGTGGATAGAGAGGGATGCTGCTTTCCAGACTGGCCCTAGAGTGTTGACGGTATATCTGGCTTTTCCGAGTCTAGCCTTGATCTCATTATCAGAACCGCCTGTTGCTGACACAACGCTGCCAAGGTAAGTGAAGGAGTCCACCTCCTTGAGCTCTTTGTCCCCTAGGGTAATAGGCTTCTGTTGTTTCTTGTTCACGGCCATGGTCTCTATCTGTTCGAGGTTAATTTGCAGTCCGGTGTTTGCTGCTTCTCTGGCAAGGTTGTCTGTTTTCTGCTGCATGTGTTGGTAGCATTGGGACATCAGGCACAAGTCATCCGCAAAGTCGAGATCTTCCAGCGTCTGTGTCAGGGTCCACTGGATTCCGGTCTTACCAGTTTTGGTTGTTTCCCGCATGACCCAATCCACAACAAGCAGGAAGACAAATGTTGGCGGGATTCCATATTGATGGAGGAGTCTCCAAATGGTCTCTCTGTCAACACTGTCAAACACTTGGCGGAAGTCAACAAAGTTTAGGTACAGCGTTGACTGCCACTCAAGGGACTGTTCAATGATGACTCTGAGCGTGGCGATCTGGTTAGTGCACGACTTGCCTTTTCTGAAGCCAGCTTGTTCTGGTCTGAGTCTTTAATCGACTGCATATTTAAGTCGCTCCAAGATGATGCGGGTTAGTATCTTGCTCGGCAATGACAGTAACATGATGCCTCGTCAGTTTTTGCAGAGTCCGAAGTCTCCTTTCTTTGGAAGTTTCACCAGGTGTCCTTTTTTCCAATCTGCTGGAACTCTTCCTTCTGCCCAGATTTTCTGCATTAGGGGCAGCAACATGGTTTCCGTGGTGGAAGAGTCTGTCTTTAGTGCTTCTGGTGGAATTTCATCTGGTCCAGGTGCTTTGTTGTTTTTCAGCGCCTTCAGGGCTTTTTGGATCTCAGCTTTTGTTGGAGGGTTGGTTTTGACTCTGAGTGGAGTGTCTGCAGGAGGGATATCTGGTCTCTCTGAGGGTTGAGGTCGATTTAAAAGGTCCTTGAAATGTTTGGCCCATCGATGCCTCTGGTTTTCTCCTTAGTGATAGTATGTCCTTCGCTGTCTTTGACTGGTATGTTTTGGTTGGACTTCTTGGTAGAGAGAGTTCTGGTGATCTTGTACAGAGTGCTGAGGTCTCTCTTTCCAGCTGCCTGTTCTGCTTCTGTTGCAAGGGTGTCATAGAAGACTCTCTTGTCTTTCTTGGCACTTTTCTTTATTTATTTGTTCATGCTAGTATATTCTTCCTGTAGCACATTCTTTTCATCTTCATTCTTGGTGTTGTTGATTTTCTGTTTGATGTCTCGCCTGTTTTGTATCAGATTCCAGGTGTTTCCGGAGAGCCATTCTTTAAAAGTGTTGGCTCTTTTTCCCAGGACTTCTTGGCACGAGTCTTTCCATGTGTCCCTCAGGCAGCTCCAATGTTCGCCCAGTGGCATTTCTTCTGTCACCATACCTAATGCCTTAAATCTGTTTTTAAGAGAAACTGAAAAGGTATCATTAAAACCTGTTTCTTTGAGTCTTTGGATGTTGAATCTAGCCTGAGGTTTATCTGCTGTGTCTCTAAAGGCCCGCAGCTTTATCTTGATGACTCCCATCACCAGTTGGTGGTCTGAAGCTACGTCGGCTCCTCTTTTGGAGACTGTGTCCTGTAGACTGCGTCTACACTTTCTTGAGATAGTAATGTAGTCTATCTGGTTTCTTGTCTTGCCATCTGGTGATATCCAGGTTACTTTGTGGATGTCTTTGTGTTGGAACGTGCTGCCGCCAATGACCAGGTCATTGAAGGCACAAAAGTCTGTGAACAGCTCGCCATTTTCGTTCATATCTCCGAGGGCCTGGGTACCCATGTTCAATTCCTTACCTGTGTTGTCTTTCCCTACCTTGGCGTTCATGTCACCCATCAGGAGCTTGATGTCTCTCTTGGGTAAATCGTCTACTACTGTTTGCAGTGCGTTGTAGAATGTTTCCTATGTCTTTTCATCTGCATCGTTAGTGAGGGCATAGCACTGGATGATGGTCACCTTCCTCCCTTTAGAGTTGAATCTTGCTGTCATGATTCTGGAGGAAACTGGCTGCCACTCCATGAGTGCGTTTGCGGCTGCAGGGGACATCATGGTGGCAACTCCTTCTGTGTGATCATGGTTCTCTTCGGCGTGTCCCGAGTAGAGGATCTTCTCTCCAGTTTCTAATGCGGTCAGGCCGGATCCATTCCATCTATTTTCACATATTCCTAGTACTTGGATGATGTAGCGCTTCATCTCATTTGCTACCTGAGCTGCTTTCCCCGTTTCATACATAGTTCTTATTTTCCAAGTTCCTACTTTTTTGTTGCTTTCATCGAAAGAAGATGTGTCGGCAGGCTGGCTTCCAATAAGGCTTTAACCAACCTGCGTCATAGGTCTCTCTGCAGAGGCATCTTCCCGAATCGAGCGCATTCGCATGATTAAGAGTTTCAAAATACACAATTGCTATTTCAACGTATGATATGCTGAATATTACGGGTGTACAGCAACAACCCGTTGCAAATGTTGATTTAAATTTAGTTTCTATGGAGTCCGGGGGTAAACAAAGTGTACACAAAACATGAACGACATTAAATATTATATTTGAAGTTGTTGTTTCTGCCCATCACTTCTTATATGAGCTGCTTAAAAAAGAGAACGTTTATGCAAAAAGTGCAAGTAAAAACGAATAAAAATTGTGTGAAACAATTGAACATGTTGTGAAGTTGATGTCCTTGTGTAATACTATCTATACGAGCTGTTATAATAATGCTAGATTTGAAAATGAGAACGAATATGTACAAATAATGTTTGCACAAACGATATATAAAGTGCTTTCTAATTACAGTAAATCATACCAGTGTGCTTGAAGTTTGATTGCCCCTATATCTAATAAATCCAAATATATAAATAATTTACAAATATAAGTGAATGTTATTTATATTTGAAACTATGTTTCAAGTAAGTCCTATTCAACGTTTCCAGCAGTCTGTGAGCCGAGTGTCATTGCATATAAATAGCAACTAGTTGCAACTAATTGATCTATTGAATCTAATAAGTCTCCTAATGTGCTCAATGGCCGGATTGTGGTTTGGCTTGCTTTTTCGGGATAGCGCGTAATATCTGCCTGCTTTGCTCAGATTCCCTTCAATCTCCCAGCAGTGGCCGAGCAGATTTAATGCAGTCGGCATATGGGATATCTCGCGGTTACGACCATGATCATAATGGAGATCGGGGATGCTATCATCAATATGCTTTTTAATGTAGTCTTCGTATCTCGTCAAGACATCGATCTGTTTCTTCCGAATGCCGAGACCTCCGTACGTGAGGTATTGCAGATAATACATGAACACGCAAGAATCCACTCTAGCCTCACCATGCAATTCTATTTTTATACTCATTGTTTCTCGGTAATCAGGTGCAAATTCTGTTTTGGTCATTTCATACAAAAGCACAGGGGGAACGCACGGTGCCTCATTAGACAGAAAAATGATGCATAATGCAATTTTGCTTTCAATGTTAGAATTTGGTTTATTTTCAAACATTTTTCGGTGGTCTATGTAGCGATTGTAATAATTGAAACATCTACATAAGGCCTTCATAGTGTACTGGTCAAATTGACGTTCTGCATATTCAAGAATAAATTTTGCAGACTGCAAATTTCCAGAGCAGTACATGACAGATGCTAATTTCAGTCGACTTGAGAATCCATTTGTCTCAAGTGCCTTTTCGAAGGTTTCGATGGCATGTTTGTTAATTGAATCCTTTATTTCCGAAGCAAGATTGTCGTAGCAAAACATTTCTGATAAATTATTTATTTGATTTGCGACATCACCGACTTGTACCGATTCCTTGAAACTGTCCATGACATCCTTGTTAATCGAGACGCCACTTTGAATTGCTGGAGCCGCTTGAATAGAGCCTCGAAAAGACAAAACAGTTGTCAATATTTCCCTAGCTGCTTGTTTTTCAAATGCATTCGCTGTGTGACAATTTATTATAAGTTTGCATTTGCCAATCAGTGCGGCAATCTGATCCTCAACAACATCGATTGGTTTACTGCTGAAGCCATGGAAATCAAGCATAAGAATATGGAACCACTGTATCCTTTCAAATGCGAGTTTACTGCGAATACATACATGGGAAATGAAACGTTGGTCAGAGGACAATCGTGTTGCGTTGCAAAGTTTTCTTACAAACTCCTGCAGGTTGTTATCTATGAGTACCGTCACCTTGTCATGTACTATGTGGCGTTGTGTACTATTTAGTTTACCGTCAAACAGATTAACACGGTCAATGATATAATGAGGGCATACACCATCTTTAAGAAATTTTTGGAGCGTTTGGAGGCAAAGTTTCAATAATATTGCTAAGTTACATTCTTGCCATGGGGGATCTTGCGTTCTTTCTAGTGTATAAAACAACACTGTTTTGCAGTGAAAACTCGTAAGTTCGCCTTGTTCCATTTCCTTTGTAATATCTCGCTTGATTAGTTTCAGCAATACATAGCATTTCAGCTGGGTAATGTTTAAACTGAACATGAGTTTCCTTTCAATAAGATTCGCCGATAATCTCCAGGATGAGTCTCCTTCCGGTACAAGGAACCACGCGCAATGTTTCGCTTCCTCGAACATTTTTTGACATGGCCAATTACCCCGTCGGGGCCTGTTTAGCCACGCCTGTAGTTCAGGAATGCCACCTGATACGCACAGTGCGTGCACAATGTCTATATCGTCGCTAAAACTAGCAGAAGGTCCATTGGTACAGGTAGTTTGATTGTCGCTTAAACTATTTAGAAACATTTCGGAATGTTTCCGATAAAATCCAGAGCTAAATATTACACAACCATTTCTATGACTTAAGAGCATGCTATTGCAAAAAGTTGTGTTTGATTTCACTGGTTCGGGCCTGTCGCTTCTGAAAACCTGCATATTAAAATGTTGTGGATAATCCTCAATACCAATCATCATAAAATTCAGCATTCCTTTTTTCCATGTTTTCAAATGCCCTCGCATGATATTTATAGATGGTATACGCCGTAACATGTCTACGTCAGACCGTAGCCCTAGCGTTGTGGCTCCTTCTGACTGGCTGCCAAAAAAGAAATGCTCGATTGGGATATTGCTTAGTTTACCTATCATTGTTAAACCAGTCTCTATCATCAGAAATGTAACGCGCCTTGCCATCACGATTTCATCTGTAATTCCTTCATCCTCAAGCATTGTGAAGAGTTGTTTAGACAAGTCCGGGACATCGTTGTCCATCTAAAACGAGATATGACATATGTAAGTAAATTTGGTTAAAAAAGTTGTATTTAAAATAACAATTTGGTATCAACGCATAGCGTGTGCGCATTGTGAATAAGTATTCTTAATATACTTTAAGTAACTGTTAGATGTGTATCAATTTTAGTTTACATCCAAACAGTCTAGTTAAACAAAAAAAATCAAAGTTGAATTTATAAATGTGCCCTTTTGTCTCAAACAAGAGCACATGCTAAAATAATGCATAACGCCGTAATTGCCGAATAACTTACGATAATATCAATTGTAAATGCACAACACATCCTTTCATTACCACTCGATTATACCGTTATGTATAACTTCACATTTCCAAATGCATATCCATTTTGCAAACAGTAAACAACCATTACTTGTAAACGGGTACACATGAAATCAACACAAATGTGCCTGCACACAGTACCATGTACGAAGGTATACTTGACATCAACGGTGTTTAATTCGGTCTAAAATATTAGTGGCATTAGTTAAAAAATGGTTTTCCTCAAAAGGACTTTGATATATGTAAATCAAATAAAAAAAGTATGCCTTTCGTTTTTATATTGACACAATACCATAGCTGATTCAGAAATACAATTCATATTTAAGCGCAAAGTCGGTATATTTCAATTTTGCCTTATCTCTGAAGCAATAAAACTGACGACCAATTAAGATAACTTGTAACAACATCCCAAATCATCGCAATTATCACCATTACATGCCACTTCGCGACAGTCAGCATGCTTCATTGATTTCAGCTGTATCGCTTACATCACTGAAATCGATTGCATAACGATTGCCGTAAAGCGGCTGGTAAACAGAGCGTCTTATGCCATTTTAAGGAAAAATTAAGCAGAAAAAAATGTGGATTTGTTCTGGCGATCGACAGCGGGAACCCTGCGTTGAGATATGCTAATCAAATATAAAAAGATTGTCTTTCGTTTTATTGACACAATACAAGAGCTGATCCAGAAACAAAAACAGATATTGTTTTATCGATATAACATGTATACAAAACTATCATCATAAAATGTGAGTAGGTTCAGTTCAGATTGATGTTAGCCTGATATGATTGTTTCATGGCGGTCCCAAATAAGGCACATTATAAACATCTTATCATGATAGGCCTTCATAGAAATATCTCATAAAGAGCACATTTTGGCAATAAAATTGCTCTCTAATTGATTGTATAATTTAATTAAACGAATGATATCAGGATTTCTTTTTTATTTTTTTGCTTCAAAAGGAGCTAAGCTCCGGTTGTATTAAACCAGCAGACACTCGTTGTTTTAGAGTTTGGAAAAAAAGCAAACTATTAATAAAAGCCTTTACTATATGAACACTGTGGATGTATGGTGTATTTCTTGTCCGATTTGTTTCCAACTAAAAGTGTTTTGCAGAAATTGGAAAGTTGGAAATAGGGTTTGCATAAGGGGCTCATATATTTTTAAGATTCCTTTTATCCTTCGATATACTTCGATGAGCTTTGAATTGTTTTAATTGCAATAATGTTAGTTCGTGTTAAACATTTTCTTTTTAATAGTTATTTTAATACGATTTCCGTAAAACAAATATGAATATCTCATTAGCAATCTACTTAATGCTATATGAAAACTGTTAACTTTTTCAAACTGTTCACTGCAAAAAGCGAAATCAAAATTGCATACGAAAGTGTAAGATCATTGGTCACTCTGATACAGATAAACATTTGCTATGCATTTTCCAGATTTTGCGTCAAGAGTCAAGACTATGAACAGGAAAAGATGAATCTATAGGTATTAGCTGGCTTGTTTAATGTTGAGTGCGAGGTACAAATTATAGTTGTGACATTGGTTCAGATTCCATTAACAACGACATCAATGCACAATGGTCTATATAGATCATGTAATTGTTTCGATTGTTTATCAGTCTATCAATAACCATTTATTGTAATATGCTCACATACAGATGATAGCGTGTTGATGTTTGGAAATAATTGGATCCGGGAAATGTTGAAAATTGGAAAATTGTATTCTTATTTTTTTAAATAATAGTTTTGTTCTATAAATATAGAGTTTTAAGGTGTGCGTACATAATATTATGGATTTTGTTGTTCTTCTGGTTAAAAATATGTAAAAATACCACATGAAAATATGAGATGACTGTTGTTACAATTTCATTATTGTATTACACAGCAAAACATTACTGCTAGAATGTTAAGTTTATTATAATAAAAATGTAGTTATGTACTGTACAAAAGAATATGCATCAGTTCAAACCGCCAAATCATAAATTATTACATGTAACGGCATCATGATTTAAAAGTTAAACACCAAGTAGATGGCTGTAATGTTAATATGTAAGACTTGCTCTTGGATAACGAGGCTTCATGCATGTGCGTAAATTGTTGTACCAGATAATACGGTGCATCTCGCACAAATCAGGGAGAAACTTCCCGCTTTTATTGTTGTTGTTTTTTTCCTTTATAACTGAGTCTATTTTTATGAAAAAAAATGCAGCTTAGACGGACATTTTTAGCCTGTGTGCACTGCACAGACTTATCTGGGGAGACACCATGTATATGCATTAAACCCACTTTTACTAAAGCAATTCTCAAGCATTCATAAAATGATTGATAAAGCCTTCACACATAAAATCGTTTAAAGAAGCACGCAGTGAAGCGTGTATATTTGATAGCCTGCGCAGCAAATTCAGTAGTAATTGAAGAAAAATTATTCATGAAATGTACATGAATCTCGGCATTTAACTTAACGGCACTGTAGATGAGTATAAATTTAATTGCACTTCGCGATGGCTAATGCATACTTATTATTCTTTACATAAAAATACTATAAATGTTCTAGCTGGATAAAAAATGGAAAAAGTTTGAATTGCTAAAATGCATGTTTATTTTCGAAGAACTGCCCCTTTTATTTGAGAAACACTGTAAATATGCCCCTGTAATATTTCTGACCAAAGAACCGGATAAACCAATAGTGTTTAATAGAACAGTGTTTTTATTTTGTAGACAAATAATAAATATCTTGATGTTCTTATGTTTTACACTATAATGCAAGACATAAAGATTATGTCGTTTATTAAAGAATGCGTCACTGAAGGTTCAAATTTGAAACACCTATTTATCCACTTAAATGTTGCGAACATTCTTAAACAACAAGACTATAAGAGATCTGCTAACAATAATTTTATTTGCTGCTTCCCGTAAAACCATCACAACTGAAACCGCTACAAACATATAATTCTTTAGGATTTAAAGGGGCCGTTGAACATTTTGGTAAATTAGACAAAATTAAAAAAAGTTGTTTCAGATTCTCAAATTTTCGTTAAAGTTATGGTATTTTTGAGGAAATAGTAATACTGACCAGTTACCATGCTCTTAAATATCCATTATATGCATCTTTTGACTATTTGGAAACCTGAAAATTATAAAGCGTTGTGCAACGCGAAACGATTGAATCATTTGGAAAATGCTGTTGCTGTCTTTATATTTTGGGATACTACGAGGATTGCTTATATAGGCAAAAAATACATCCGCTCTAAGCATGAGCATGGATGGTCGAGTGGTCTAGCTGGGAGACTTTTTACTCCAGTACTGCAGGGGTCAGTGGTTCGAGCCCTGTTGATGGTTACTTTTTTGTTTCCTTTTTTAAAATTGTATTCTTGTTTTTTTTACTGGAGATTGTTAGGTCAAATGTTTAAATTTATCAATATAAAGCATTTAATGACAAGCTTCAATATTTGCCAAAATCTGTTAAACGGCCCCTTTAACACTTATGAAGAAATGTCAACATCATACTCCTCGTCCTGGAACAAAACCGTATTAGTCGTAAATCAGACTTAGATATCTAGCACGAATCCCCTACACACAACAGGCAGGTATAGATTTTTGGTCATCTAGTTGAATGCGCCCATGTTCCAATTGATTTACTTTGATAGGCTGCGAACAAATTGTTCCAAAGCGTTTGCTGAATATGGAGGGTGAGAGAATCAGTCACCACTAATCTCATGCCCTAAAAATAAAGCCACATAACAAAACTTAAAAACCCTTGATAAATATAGATAAGTAGCTGTTATTGTTCACTTTTTGAGGATGGAGGAACATAATTGCCAATGTTTTGTAATGAGGTAACTTTTATAAACCTTTGAATATAAGTTGAGACGACTGCATGGGTAGTTTTGAAATTGTCTGATATTCATAAAATACATTTATTAATTACGTTAAGTAGGACCACGGAACAATAAACATATAAAATGGATCAGATTCAACTATTGTAAACATATCGGTCTTTGGCTTGTACAGTATTGTGAGGGCAATACCACAACAAAGCTTGACTTAGTCTCGGTGCATACATTTATGAGTCATGCAAACACACCACGATATTTCTGTTGGCTGTGTGACATTTCCTTCAACAGCTCCTATGCTTCGTCAGAAGAAAGGTAGTCTATTATATCCAAGAAAAGACATTTTTGCATTTCATCAAATATACATATAAATGTTTTGAACATAAATATCATAATTTTTACATAAGTTGAAATAACACGTACACATTGAAATGATACATGTTTTAAAAATCTATGGCAGTTTTGTGTGTGTAAAATTTCAATATACAGCATGTATAGTTTAGGAGCATTATTCTTAAAAATTCTTTGCTCATGTAGCAACACAAGCATCTCTGCAAATCACTGCTTCTCACTTCCTTCCACCTTTGCCAGTAAGCACTGGCTTATCAGATTCATCAGTTGTAGAAGGTGTTGAGGTTGATGAATCAAGTTTTATTTAAATAAAAACTTAGTTTTATGGTAACAATCAATGTGCTGAAGTGTCATTTTAGTATTCCGTTCAAGGTCAATTTCAAAATGAAACATAAATGAATATTTTGTCCATGTAACTAAACCAAATCTGAATATGTGAAACTATTATCCACACATTATTTAACTGTTCTCAAATGAAAGAAACAGGAATCAACGCAGCTTTTTTTTGGTTATTTTTTTACCAGCCCGTGTCATTTTGATTGGTAAAATAGCTCGATAAAGCAATTTTAATAGGAATTTTAATAACAGTATTTCAAGTGCATTTTAACTGCATTTTTAAATTTATATCATAAAGACTTATGGAATTATATCGCTGCATAATAAATTGAATAAACCAATACACTGAATAAACCAAGCCTTGACATTTTGTTTTGATTTTCGTGTCTTTTGGGGAAAATTTGGTCAGATGTTTGGAGAAAAGAGTTACTTTTAGCCATTGGGAAACAGGCTGTAATTTTAATAAAAAAAATCACTGTCACAATAGTTGTATTAGCAAAGTAAATACATACTATTTTAAGTATTTATGGCCTCTATTAAAGTAATAAATCGTAGAAATCTTGTATTATTATCTAATATGTTATCTCCAACATCCAGGACAACAAAATCTTCAAAAGGGGATTCATTAAATTCGAAAACAGGAGGAATATTCAGCATATTCGTAGCTTTTACAAATATTATGATAGATGCTTCGCTTAATTAACAAAAAATATGCATACAAAATCATTTTAATATACAAACACTAAGATATACGAAAATAAATGTGGGGAGTCGCCTTTGGTTAGACGATTTTGCCAATAAATTTTGGGGCAAGTTTACCATATTTTTGGGACAAGTCGGTATTGGGGCGAGTTGACTGGCACCCGCTACATGCATGCGATGTCATGACTGACACATATTGTGTTACTATTTTCAAAAATATTTTCGTACTAAAGTTTATTTATAAATATATGTGCAAAATAAACTTATATAAATACATTAATTATATGTTATGAATTTAAACTGCAAGTACCATTCTATGGCATTTTAGTGATTAATAAACTTCATTGTCATAAAACACATATTAATGAACATGTCAATATATGCATAGCATGGTGATGTGCCTGTCAACTAATCTAGCGGTCAATTATAAGAAAAGTTAAACGATTTTGTATGTGTTTTGTGTTTTTATTTAAATGATCTCAGTTCTGCTTTGCTGATGATAAATCATATTTATGTGCGCGAGTAGTAACGTTTATTCTTAAGTCAACTCGGCCTCTACCGTTTCTCATACACTTGATCGTCTCTGTCTCTAAATGGGAAAGTGAGTTTTAGCGCTTTGTGTGCTGTATAATTACGCGAAAACTAAACTTAACTCTTAATTAAACTCGGCGTCTTTTCTTTGTCTCTATTCTAGACTTCAAACGACAGGATGAGTATTGACGCTTTGTTTGCTGCATTTATAGCATATATTTAAGAAACGATAACGCGTAGTGTTTGTTATATATGTTAACCTTCTTTAAAAGAACTGCGAACAACTTAAATTAACAATATAAACACATGCTTCACTTACTTCTTCCGCGTTCGATGGCCCATGTTCCGCCATATTGTTTCCGCTTCTTTTGTTAAGCTTAGCACGTTTTTATTTTGACTGGAAAACACCTCGGTGATGCGAGTGGATGTATGAGACGGTTATAAAATGTTTTTAGTACACAATGTATAAGACTCCAATGAATTTTACCATTAAACAATTGTGTATCCTGGTACAATGAACTATATAAACTTTCTACTGGTAAATTTTAGAACTTATATTTCACGCGAATGTTTAGATGCAGTAATGCATTTCGACAATACATTCGTTCATCAACAACACAAAGCCGTATTTAATGCAATATAATAAAGCATATGTTCAACGGACAATGGGTTATTGCTTAACTCGAGCGAAAGATAAGTGTATTCCGGACATAACAATCAAGTTTGAAGTTTGTTTAGCTTGCTTTCTGAAACAAACTAGATGAATGGCCACATGCAAGCGAATAAATTAGAAGACACGTGACACTAACATCCTGATAAGTGCTTATAAACTTTACAAACACTTGTAAGTCCAAAGTACAGACACACTCTTTGCGAAATTCAAACCTAATCGCTGTACGTTACAGTATTAATAAAAGCGCTGCAATAAATGGGATACATAGACATATGCACACGAAGCATTAAGATGGCACGTGACTATAGCAGCTTAATTTGTTCTTATGCACTCTAAAACAAAGGATAAGTTTACAGCCTCAGAAAAATCTTGTTTGGGTATTTTAATCACTGTAAAATGGGCACAAATTTACAAAGTTATTACAATGTCAGAAGAGGCCAAATGATCACGAGCGTGTAACAAACTTAAAAGGCGTGTTACACTGTGAGCGAAGTAGTTCTTTGTGTACTCAAAAACGTATTAGTCAATAGTCCTGGAAAACTATATCGGATACCTCTTGACACTTAAACAGGGGAAGTATGTTATAAGTTAATAACATCGCTAAAAAGCACTTCATTGGATAAATTGGAAAAGATGATCACGCGCACGTGCTTCATTGAGACGTCACGTGTCTATACCTTCTGGTAAGGGCGTTGTGTACTATAAAAGCAAATGTTCTTGAAAAGTCCAGTTTGGGACTTTCGAACACTTAAACATGGGCACTGTACATTATAAGTGAATAAAAGCAAACAAGGGTAAAACAAGTTACACAAAATGGAAAAAAAAAGATAAATGGCGATGTGCGCGAGACGAATTTAGACGTCACATTACTACAAAAACGTGGTAACTGCTTGTGCTATCTTAAAGTACGTGTTTTACGCAATAGGACGTCTTGTTTTGGACTATTGGACATTACATCATGAGAGCTTACGTTAGATGAAAAAAAGAGTAAATCGGAAGAATGCTCAAACTCACGTGCTGCATTTTAACGGCGCGAGAATTCACAAGCTTGGAAGTTTCTTGTATACTCTAAAAGCACGTGTTAGTCTATAGTCCAGGAAAAATCTAGTTAGCGACTATCCGACACTTTAATATACGCACTCTATGTAAATAAAGAAATACAAGAACGCTAAAACGGATGTCACGTGCACTTGACGAATTCCGACTGCAAGTAACTATATCAGCCTAATTGTGCTTATGCATGTACTTGACAAACATTTGTAAGTCAAAATGTCCAGAAAACTATTGTTCAGGAATTTTGTATACTCAAACTTCGTTCAACGTTACAATGTTAATAAAAGTGCTGCAAGAAAATTGGACGAAGGATTACGCGCACGCATCGCATTCAGATGGCACGTGATTATATAATATCAGTAGGTGCTTGTGTACTCGAAAAGTATATATTGATCGATAGTCTCGTTTAAGACTTTTGGACAAGTGAGCATGGGCACTGTACGTTGAAAAAGTTTATACAGTGGTGAAACTGGACAATGGTCACGGGCACGAGGCGTATTTTAGGGGGTAAAAAATAAAGGAAAATAATTTGATTCATTTATACTGTGCACTTGAAGTAATTACAGACGCTCAATTCGATGAATAGTCACGTGCATTTGACAAATTGGTACGGTACCTGAACATGCCAGCGTGATAGTTGCTTGTGTAATTATAAGTCCATAAGTCAGGAAAACTCTTCTTTGGGAACTTTGGAACCAAAAATGTATCACTTAACGTTGAAAGAATTAATGCATACTTCAAACGGTACATTGAATGAATGGTTTTGCGGACCAGATTGAGCTTACAGATATTCTAATAGTTCAATAGTTAAAGGCCATGAGGATAAAAATAAAGTGGCTGTTAATTTTGCAAATTATTACTACATTCAATGGAAAATTCATGTCAATAAACGTATAATGTGTTGTTATATCAAGAAGCGTTATATAAGCAAATATATAAATTCTTACATTTATCTTCCACTTTCATTTTAAGTATGCAGGAACGTGTACACTACTTTTGGGCATATTTAGTTTTACAGCTTCGTGAAGATGTTACGGGTTAAGCTCGTGTCGCGTATTGTTATTGGCGAACCACGTAATACATTTACTGAATTACATAAACTATTATAACTCGAAATGGTATTAATAATATCTTTATATAGTAACATCAACTTACTCCTGAATGTGTGCGCTACATTGTGGAGAGAACGCGCTTAGCTTTAGGCAAAACTAAGTTGACCCATGTAATTTACATTAAAAGCCATGCCGCATATCAACCGTTATTAATGAACAAAATTAATTGGGGAATAAAAAGTATTGTTTGTGGAAACACGGAGGCCAGGACATCAACTTTTGCATGTACATAAAAGTTGAACTGTCTGTTTTATTTTTCCCTCTACCGATGTTTAATACAAATACATAATGTTTGTGCACATCATTCCGTCGGTGTGTGTATTAATTGTTCTATGCAGTTCTGACTAGCATTTTAAATTAATTAGTTGAAACAGTCATGTGTCGATGTATAGCTCTCAAGGACCAAAATAGTATCTCTTAATTCAAGGACATACTTAGATGTTAAAAAAAACAAAGGGAATATTTTCGTGTCTGCTTTAAAGGCCACGTGTCAATAAGTTTCGACTAAAATCTATGTGAGCCTAGAAGCCACAGTTACAATAACATGATGTGTGTGCTTGTTTGTTACTTTTTTTGGAAATATTACCAATTATATTTTTTTATTTAACAGTGACAGTTGCACGAACACAAAAACGTCGGGCCGACTAGCGCAGTGGAAAGAGCACTGGGTTACGAATCCGATGAGTACGGATTCGATCCTCGACCCCGCCACATACATTGTTTGATAATTGGTCATGAAATCATTTCTACGGCGACCCCCCCCCCCCCCTCCCAACTCTGATTCAAGTAGAACAGTTGTCAGATACTTGCATACGTTTGTTCACTAAGTACTGGTTAACTAGAAAATAGTGTTTGGTTTACCAAACGCCGTGATATGAATAAACTCATGTTAATAACGGCGAAAAAAACAAACAACAAACGAACAAGAACTTCTGATGAATTAAGTGCTCTTTCAACTAAGCTACTCAGACCTAGTGTAATATATCAGTGCTTTTAGAACTCTGAATAAAACCGAGCTACAGGGAGATTATATGTTTAGGTTCTTCAGTTCTTTGTTTTATCGATTAGCTCTATTCTGGTTTTAAACAGTATAAGATATGTAATGATTTGATGCCGGGGTAAATAACATTTCCGATTAAGCTCTGCTATGCATCAGGCTGTCTTAAATTATTATATGATACCCAGGTTTGAAATATTCGAATAACCAAGTTTAGTTAGTTAGACATTAATTGCACACTGTTATGTATCTTTTTATCATGCATTGATTTATATTATAAATGTTGAGCTGACAAATGAAAAATATATATATCCTACTGTTTGACATTAGATAACCGCGATGGCTGCGCTATTGATTTCGGTGATGTTGCCTCAACCATGTATGATTCAAGGTATGCGCATATATGTTAACTTACACACATATTTACGCTATATGATGCTTAAATGCATGACACTTTATTTACAACAAAGGAAACAGTAAACTTCACTCAATTTAACCTTCAAAGCGCATACATTTCGTGTGCTATGTTTTTTTTTTAACTTATTGATTTTAATCAAACTTATTGATTTATTTGCCCGAAACAGCAGCACCACCCGTTTTTGGATTTTAAGCAATAACTGTAAACAAAACACACACTTCATGTACATTTCAAACGATGATTTTTGTAATATTCAGATTAAAACGATACATGAATGAGGAAATAAGTTTGGTGCTTTTTTATGCACAGTGAAAAATGCCATACAGAAAACAATTTTATGTTCTGAATTAGGTTTGTGTTTTAGTGTTATGATACTAATCATAGAGCACCATTAGTATAAAGTTAAAGATTGATTGGCAAAATTAAGTATGCAATATTATTCACTCTTTTTACAATTATTTGACAATCATTTTCTAATTATTTGATCTCGATAATTAATTGCCTTGTCTCGCTCAAAGTGTGGATCAATTACTTCTTATTGCGATTTAAAAAAATGTTTAATTCATTGCAAGTGCTATACAACGATCCCATATTTCGGAGAATCCTTTTTTTATTTTTCATTTAACGTTCGTAAGATTATTAAAAAAATAAGAGTTGAAATGAACGACCCCGTTTTTAATATTTGCATCTAGTTAAGATGGAACAGGTATTAGTGTAAAACTGCAAGGTGTAGGTCATATGAACGTGAGGTATATCATCATGCCGTGTAGTCAATTGTCAATGTAAATAGGATCAAATGTGCTGCAATATAAGGGCTTTAAGGAGCTGTCAACCAGATTGACGAAGAAAAGAAAAGTTAAAAAATACCGTATTTTTTACAATTATTAGTTTATATTGATTAAAATATCACGACTGGTATATTACATTACGTGAAAAAAGTTGTTAAGTGTTCATATTGTTTTAAAACAATGGTCCCATCGTGGGATCTTAACAAAAACGTTACATGACTTGAGTGCCCTCAGAGTCAACAATCGCCAAACGCCGATCCATTTTTATTATTTTATTATTCCTATTTATTTAAATATGAAATAAACATATAATAACAATTCTCATCCTGTACTACTTAAACCAATTAAACTGTATAAGTACTTTCTATTCGATATTGTAACCGTGTTTTATGGTAAAACTTGTAAATGTTCCGCAACTAACGCAAGTGAAATCTCTATGTTCCTGGGCATCGTATGCTTTGTTTATACTTGTGAGTGTTCATACAATATTAAATTACTTAAACGAATCGACCGTATTCACCACAAAACCGGTTTCATTGCGATGCAAATGTATCTATATTGCTATTTTATTATGAACAAATTGCACTGTAAACAATGTGCTTGTAGGCGAAACAGTGATCTAAAATTCAACGAAAAGCTTTCAAGTTTTTAAAGAAGATGGACTCGCCTGAGAATTATGTTTGTATAATTAACTTGCCGCGCAATGTTGTATAACATAGTTATGATAAATACAAACAAATCAGTAAATCGATGTTTGCATAATTGATGACATAATATTGATAATTTGGCTTTAATCATATGAGTTTAGTGATACAATAAGGATCTTTCTTACAATAAGGATCTTAGAAATATATTTGAATTATCGTTTATATGGGCTGTTATGAGGATAGCAGCATCCGGGTCCTTACACCTGGGTATTACGGACCTCATTTGACTGACAATAACACACCAACCGAGTTGTTTTTTTTCAAAACGGTGCAGGCAATACGCAGGCGTGGTAGTTGGTGGTAGAAATTTTACGTAGCCTGTGTATTGCCCAGACATTTTTTAAACAAAAAAGGTTTGAAATAGACTTCACATATTTTTCATATATACAAAAATATGAGTGTTATCCCTTTTGATTCATTTTCGTTTTGTATTGTTTTTTATGCATAACATATAACACCGTTATGATTGCCTCCGGCAATAAATCATCTCGCAGCAAAAAAAAAGTGAAGGCAGATAAATTGTACAAGTTTACATCTCATTTACAAAATGTGTATTGTTCTGAGAAAATTGGACTTGATGCATGTGCGTTAAGTGTCGTCCAAGATTAGCCTGTGCAGTCCGAACAGGTGAATCATGGACGACTCTTTCCGCCTAAATTGGATTTTTGCTGAGAAGAGACTTTATTTAAACGAAAATTGTTATAAAAGCGGAAAGTGCAAGCTCTATACAAATTGTTTGTGAAGTAAATAGCGTGTGGCAAGAAGCAACTAGCACATTAAAGGGGACCGGTTTGGTTTTAAACACCGTCGTGTTTCTTGAACGCCCATGCCCTTGTCCTACATAGTTTTCCATTAGCTTGGTATATAGTCTAAACACAATTATTAACAAATAACTTTAATATTAATTCGGAGCAGTACAATTCTACCTCACCCTATCAACATTTAAAAAAAAGTATTATAAAAATTTGATAACTGAATCGCATTAATACGTTTAAAAGTGCTAATCACAACTGGAATGTAAGACAAAAATTGTCGAGGGATTTAAGAAAAAAAATATCCAAACCCATTTTAACACATAGCGGGCAGGTCGGAAAGTTTCAAAACAGTAACGTGTCACTAAGTTGAGATAATACAACATACTGTAGTATGGCTATTGTGAACTGTTTACCTGGATATGACTCGAATACATCTCCTATTGTGTGTCAAGCAGATTGGACTTGGAAGTCAACAACTTTTACGATTATAGGTACTCACAAAGGATTAAGAGGTGGTATCAAAAACGGCTTACAAGTCAGAAATCTGTTCTGAAAAGTTTACTCCGTAGATCTAATTGAATACCTTTTAATGATATTGTGTGTGAACATACGATAAACAATAATTGTTAAATATTAAGGTTGATGAAAATGTAGAAGTTCTAAAGTAGTTTATGCTCATTAAAACGAAAATAACAAAACAAACGATGGTAAAACTCCATTCATTACATTCTATTTAGAGCTATTAATTAACTTGATGTATCTCCACAATGATTTGTATATATTATTACATGGAAAGGTTGATGAACAAATATGCCATCATTAGGATAAATTGTTTGAGTAAATATTATGAATAGTGTGGCTATGCCCAATTATTGTACTGTTAATAATTTTGTATTGCTGCAGTCCTCAAATTGTCAATTTAAATGTGTCTTTTCCGTAAGCTGGACAATAATCATATGCAAGTTGCAACATTATAGGAAAGTTGAGCATTCCTTTAATTAACTGACCGCTTTACAAAAATTGAAGATTGTGTTACATGTTGATGACAACCACGAATGATATTGTCGTTCCGAATGGGACGAATTCGAATATTCGTGTATATATATATAAGGCATTTCATCACGTCATACAAAGTTTCTTACACATTTGAGTTAATGTTAAAATTCAGATCCTTTTTAGATATGTTGAAACAAACTACTGAATATACACAAAGTCATATTAAAAGGCCGTACCGATTTGAATAAGCTGAGACACATATGAACCGGGTAAAAACAACAGTGCACATTTTAGGATCCGGATGAAAAGTTACCTCAAATAATGCAGCCTCTGGATGGAGTGACTTCATTGAGTACAAAGCAATGTCCCACGCACGCTGTCGTGCTTAACGCAAGTGTGTTAAGTTGTATTTATTGTAAAGCTAAAACAGAGTGAATGATGTATGATAAGAATTGGATAACGGGCTAATCACGTCACTTAATACATGAATCTTGTAAAAAATAGTATGATTTAAATGGGACTTTGTAATAGAAAAGCGTAACAAAACTTCATCAAGGCTGCCCATATAAAATATCTGGGTTTCAGGAGAAATAATATATAGCTCCTCACAAGTCGTTTTCAAAATGGGCTGAGATTCAAAGCTAAAACATTCACATGTTACTGTTGAATTTCACACGAATTATGCACAATATCACTTATACGAAATAGTGTAACTTCTATTCCTATGATACTCCAATGTAGTTTGTAGTACATAGGTGATTCAATCGAAATTTATTTTTTCACCAGACATGTAGCCTTAAATTATCTGAAATATACTGCCTCTGTAATATGGCTGTAAATTGCTGCAATATAATTATTTTTACGTCCCCAGTTACTGATTATTTGTTCGTATGGGGGCAATATGTTAACGTAAATGACACTTTTCGTATAACATCAATGCTTCCTACAAATAATTGATAATTGCATGGATGTCGTGATGAAACACCATACACACACGTTTGACGAATGCTATTCAAATTGGCCAATGAACCAACACTGAAAACGGATCCACCTTGGAGACTGGGAGATCAGCGTTTATTGAAAGTCATTTCTTCTACTCCGCTCAGAGGTGTTAAATCTTTGCGCTAGTTAACAACTGACAACGTACCACTACGCACGTGTTAATACCGGCACTCATAAGTTTAAGATCTTTGCGCTAAGTAACAACTGACAACGTACCGCAACGTACGTGTCTATACCGGTACTCCGTGGTTTTAAATCTTTGCGCTAAGTAACAACTGACAACGTACCGCAACGTACGTGTCTATACCGGTACTCCGTGGTTTGAAATCTTTGCGCTAGGTAACAACTGGCAACGTACCGCTAAGTACGTGCTAATACCGGTACTCCGATGTTTTAAATCTTTGCGCTAGGTAACAACTGACAACGTACCGCTAAGTGCGAATATCGGTACTCCGATGTTTCAAATCTTTGCGATAGGCAACAACTGACCACGTACCGCTACGAACGTGTTAGTACGGGTACTCCGAGGTTTTAAATCTGTGCGCTAGGTCACAACTGACAACGTACCGCTACGTACGTGTAAATATCGATACTCCGAGGTTTCAAATCTTTGCGCTAGGCAGCAACTGACCACGTACCACTACGTACGTGTTAATACCGGTACTTCGAGGTTTTGAATCTTTGCGCTAGGTTACAACTGTCAACGTATCGCTACGTACGTGTTATTACGCTGCGGTACCAAACTCCTCGCAGTAATAACTCTCCCCACCTTGCGGTATCCAAGGCAACTACATGTTAATTTCTTTCAGATCTGTTTGGATATTCAGTTTATAACGCTGTATAATTTAAATAAATTTATCAGTTAAAGAGTCTACATGATTTGTCATGTCATATCGTTTACAGTCAAACAAGAAAATAGAAGATATCTTATTAAATCTATCATTTCACGTTGCAACCTTGATTGGAACAGCGGTGATCGGTGCCAGTTGAATCTCTACGCAAAGGTTGTTGCGCTACAAGGAAGAATACATCGTAAAGCAAAGGTATGCGTCACGGTATGATAAACGTAACAAATAGACGAGCAAATATAAAACAGTATTAATTGATAGGTCAATCGATACGGTAATGATTTGTTATGTAGTGGATACGTACAATTTATGAAGTCGTAGACCAGGCTTAAACGCCATAAAACACAATTAACAAGCTTTCAAAAGTTCATTATGTTTTTATGTTTATTTTGTTTGTTCATCGCATTATAAGAAGATAAAAACTCATAGTTAAATACAATATTTCTTTAGCATCGATGAACGTCAATAGAAATCCACAAAACAAAAATCTAAATGTTAGATCATTCAAATTAGTAAAATGTAATTTTACTAAGGGATATAAAATAGTAAAAAGATGTTAGGTTTATTTTTTTGTAAAAAAAAACTCGTGGAAATATCTAATACACATACACGGGTTTAATCACAAAGCAAAAAACATATGTAAGTACATTATATATCCAAAGCGCAGTTTACTGTGGCTACGTAAACATTAAGCCCATAAGAACTAGTATGGATTATTTGGATATAATTCAAAGAATGATATAAATCAATATGTAAAGCAAATATCACGCTCGTGATTAACATCAGTACTTGTCTTTTTATTAAAAAACAACAACATTGAACTGTTTACATACACCTCTGTGTATTGCGTTGGTCTAACGAATGCAAATTAATTATATACTACGTTTCACGTTTATTCAACTGAAGGAATCGTCCTTGTTTCAAACATAGAACGCAATCACCAAACCACAGATAAATACCCAGCTGGTTAATGCCTTTTCTATTGATTTGCCGCACCGTTCACCACTCTTTTGAATGGCAGCCGTTCCATGCAAACTTTGACCGTAGTTTTTCTTCGAGAATCAACGGACAGTACAAATTCCATGTCTCCGAAATATTTGTCAAACTCGATTATATATACAACCAATTTATCATAAAGCAGCTGACATTCGTGGTCTGAAAATTCCAGCATGTCGCAGAAAAAGGTTTTGCTTATAAAGAAGGAGTAACGAAACCTACGAGTAACGTCCTTGATAGGAATCAAATGATAAACCTCGTCCATGAAGCCCCGTTCGCCATTTTGTGATTGTGGGGAAAAAATCAATAGACGTTTTAACCGGTATGGTACTAATTCTTGTGAACAACTTTCTGATACGTTACTAAAATGAACTAGACATTTTATATTTAAGTTTTCGTTGATTTGGGTAAAAAATGCTGACGGGTCAAACATGTCGACTTGCAAATTCATCTCAATGGCAAAAAAGTCGATCACCACAAAGTTGGTTTTCGCATTGAAATAAAAATAAGTATTTTCAATAATCCATAGAAGGGGGCTTTTGATATTTTTTAATATCTTGGAAAAAAATCACGCACATCGCTGATGCTAGTATTTGGTGGAAGTTTTATCGGTTCGTGCATAACGAGTTTTACACCAATCCCAACTCGTTCAGCCCTCCATAGTTTTGATGGGTAAAAGCACTCCCCTTTTGTGTTTCTGACCTGACCGACTGGGCAATTAATAACTCGACAATGGGACGCATCCTGTAAAACAGAAACAACATATACCATGTGTAAGGGATTTCGGTCCGACAACTTAAATCCATTATTTAATCTTATGGTAGTAAACTCAATATAAAAGTTCAGATTTCAATGTTCTATGCAAAATGGATGATTGCTAGTGGAATACTTCTATTGGTTGGAACGACTAACAAAATCGTTTCATCTGTTATTGGCCAAATTATCAGCACAATCTTTTCGGCGTATTTGCTAATGAAAGCAATTACACGATTAACAATATGTTAAAAAAGCTTTTATTAAAATTTTAAAATACTACTAAGGCGCGCGAACATGAAATAATCAAAATCTTCAAATCATTATTTAATTAAATGGAAAATACAAAAATAAGTACTCGGAAAATACATACTTATCCTGTTATGTACATACCCTTCTTCTGTTTTCATTTAACTTGCAGGCTTCTATGTGGGTGATTGTTGCATTCTTATCAACAGGCTTCCATGCAAGCAACATTGCGAAATTGGATTCTACGAAAACGTCAAGAGTATTTTTTCTGAATTCATGTGTACATGTGTTATTAGGTACAGGTTGTCCACTGCAAAGAAAACAGAAAATGTTTTTGAAGTATATTTTCACTCCATTTGAAAACTGTTGGGTATAAACAGACTCTATCGAACTGTGGCATAGATCGACTACGGTGTCATTGTCTAGACCCAATTCATCAAGCACAGTTATTTGGTTTGGATTCCAGTCAATATTATCTGGACACGAATCGTGTCTTGTCTTATAGCACTGTAATTTATACATCGTGTATGTGTCGTCGTATGGATAAATGAAGTGCGCGTAACAGTTGGGTGTGAATGTTCTTACACCGACGGCGGATACAACGGCATCAATTTCAGACGGACTAGTACCCGGACACACTATGTAAGAATGCCAAGGTTTTCCATCTGTTAAGCCATTGCACACTGCACATTGTTCATTAATGTAGATCTTATGATGGCTTGGTGAATATACCGGCAAAAAAGCACCCCACGGTGTCTGCTCAAAGTCAAAACAATTATCAGCCCCGTTGCATGTTGTTATCATATAAAACGTTTCGTGCTTGTAAACGTCACCCTGTGTTTGATCGGAGAGTGGGTACAGACATTCTTCGCGCTCGTGAAGTTCCTTTGCGTTCATATCACTGAAGCAACAGTCGTTGTAAAACTCACATTCTTCGTCGCAAGAGCAATCTGTAATCGAAAATGATAATAACTTATTATATTTTTATAAGACAAACTAGGACAGGAAAATGTATTAAATAATCATAATACATTTGTACCTTATAACTCGCCTATATTTTACACCGAGCGATAATCACCTGCGCACGACATTTTAAAGATCTGATCAGGGTTTTCTTAATGCATTTCAGCGTCCATTCGATATATTTTTGATGCATTCGTTTAATTACGTCTTGACTTATAATTATCAGTACTTTGAATTAAGACAGATGTCATTTTGTCATCACTTGTAAAAAAACAATTATAATAATAATAATTATAATAATGATAATAATAATAATAAAATAATAATAATTAATTAATAATAATAATAATAATAATAATAATAATAATAATAATAATAATAATAATAATAATAATAATAATATAAATAATAATAATAATAATAATAATAAACTTCGCTGGTAATAAGCCATCAAGCTTTACCTTTGCAGCATTCCGACGCCTTAGAGTTTTCATACACACGTGTCATATCGGGTCTGTTATGGCAGATAGAAGTTTGTGGGCACAGTTTATCGTCAACTTGACCTTTGAATAAATCGACAAAGTTTTGTTCTGTCCAGGGTTGTCGAGTCATGAAGGAACCTTCCGAAGTTGTATTTGAAGTTAGTTGAGAGTCAATCACACTTACAAAGGCAAACACATACAAACACAAATCTTGCATCGTTATCCGCATGGATGTGAATGCGGCAACCAGCATTCTCCACATCTTTTCTTTTACTTTGTTGGAATCTCAATGCGGCTGTATTTATATTTAACTGACGCAAATCCAAATGAATACGGAATGTAGTTTATCTTCATCTGGATGTAACGATGCGTGTGTATTCCATTGTTTGGTGACTCCTCTTTGAACGCAGACAAAATATAATTGGTTTGTGAATAAGGAATCGTGTTACACAAACATGTTTTGTTGACATTTAGAATGGACATGAACTGTTCGAAGTCGGATGACCCAGGTGTAATAATGTCTAGATATGTTTGCGCTGTGCATGTTTTCATAAATTTTATTGTTAATGTGTATGATTACGTTACCTCTTTAAAAGGAATAATTCACGTAAATTAATAAAAAAATATTTCCAAAATAAGGTGTATGAAACAGTCATTTTGATTTTTTGACTGAATATTCTCCTTAAAATTGCAGAACTTGAGAAAACAAATTAGCGAAACAATGTTTGTCACATCCCAAACTTGCCGTTGTTGATAAAATAACCCCACTGCACCTAACTCAGTTCACTCTTACAATACTGATTGTTTTGAGAGAGTGCATCGTTTTAGTGAAACATTAGCCTATGTGAATGACAGGAAAGCCCCGAGATCTGAGTGCCGGAAATACTAGTAATTACACATTGTCACCAGGTAAGTGGGGATTTTATGTTCACTCATTTTGTCGGTGAGTGTTTGTGTGTACACTTATCAAACGTTCCGCCGGTAAAAAACTTTTGGTGTCTCTTTTATAATTTCACGTGACATAGAAAAAGCTTATGCCAAAACATGACTATCGGGAATATATACAAACACTCAATACTACATTCAACCAATATGGCTTGGATGAAACATCGCTTACAAACAATTTGTATTACTTTTAGAAAAACATACCACCAACATTCACAATAACCCGCATGAACTGTCTGTAATATTAACATAACAGACGAGGATAGGTCTAGGCTGAGAATCGACCGACTAATCGACATCTAAGAAAATATCCCTCCGTTGTTATTGGCGGACAGTCGTTAACGTTGTTCACAGTGTTTCAATAATGATTATCGTTCGATGTTTTAAATCCTAAAAACATTTTCACGAAAGCAATACGTAGTTTTACGTTTGCTAATTTTTTTGCTAAATACATCCGCAACGCAACATAAAAAATGTTTAATTGACCAATCGTTATGGTGTTTGAGAAGAGTGCAGACAACAAAATATTTTCGTTGAATATCAATAGTTTTTTAATTTTGGTGTGAAATATAAGATTGGAAGGTTTTGTAATTTTTAATTAATATGGACAAGCATGCATGCCTATTTACTTACAATACATAGTTTTCGTTAATATTATTTTAAACGCTAACATTATAACTCCCTTCACAAATCACCTCGTCGATTCCTTGCAATTTCTGAAATAGTTATTTCTTATAGGTATTTTTAAACATTTATTGAAACTACTGTTGATTTAGATGACTTCCCTGTAATAGCAGCGAAACATGTGTGCAATTTAAAAAGCTTGATTAAATTGTTTGAACACGTTTTCTACAAGTTTTAGACAATCGTCTTACCTAGTTAAAAATAACGTTTCGATAATAAATTGTATTGTCATCATCATCAATCCATTGACAGGTTTGGTCGTTGGGTGAAAATGAGTGACGGCGATACAGAAATTCTCCGCCAGTCAGGTCTGTTTCTGCTGAGAGTAAATCATCCATGGTAAGGGATTTCTACTCTTTTACATTATCCAGCCAGCTTGTCTTCTGACAGCCTAGACATCGACGTCTAGCATGCCCTGGAGAACAGTCTTGCAAAGAGAGTCGTGTCTGGTGACGTGTCCTAGCCAAGCCAAGTTTCGCCAGTATGATTGGGTGCCTGTATTCTGCGTTCTGTGTTATCGTGAAGCGTCCAGATCTCGCAATGTCGAGTAAAACGGAGACTTTGAGGAATTCGAAGAGCCTGTATTTGGTTGGGAAACTGATGGAACTGCTTGTCCACAACCTTCTCAGTCCGGCCATCTCTGCGGTTGCCATGGAAATTTTTATTCGGACCTCATCGGTACTGGTACCAGTCTTAGGCAGGTTTCCGCCCAAGTACTTGAAGCTGCTTACTTATTTTAGCTTTCCCGCCATTAATGGTGATGTCTGCACTTGTGTTGGTCCTGCTGTTCACCATGATCTTCGACTTCTTCGTGCTGACCTCTATTCCGTATGCTCTTTCATAGTATTTTTTTGGCAATCTTGAAGTTATCTGCTGGCGCCAATGAAATCAATGTCATCAGCGAATCTCAAGTTGGAAATGGGTCTTCCGCAAATGAAGATAGAGATGTGGGGTCATGGAGAGTCTTCTGTAATATCTTCTCAAGGAAAAGGTTGAAGATATGTTCCACTGTTCTCCGCCCAGCTCTGAATTCAGCTTTCTCTTCGCCAAGCAGTTCATCGGCCTTATTTTTCAATTGATTAATGATGATGAGTATATGTAATGCCTGTGACTCATTTAACTCTTCTGTTGATTTATTAAAATGTTCTTCATTGAAATACATTCTCAAAATCATAAACAGTATAATTATACGTTGTATGTCTTCCACATTTAATTACAATCCAGTAATTATGTAATATGTTATGAAGTGTCTATTCAGGTGTTATGGAATTTGTTGCTTTTTATGCACTGTTAGCAATTATGTTCTTTGTAATCGTATTTTGTTAACTTCAAGAAACGTAAACAATCCTACAATTCTTTAACATTGTCTCAAAGCCAGAGAATATCCATTTTCTTGGAATGTTTACAAATTATACACGTGGGACTTACGTCCCAATCTTAAGGCAAAGTCGGTATGTGTAGTCCAATCGGTTGTATTTACGTATGAATTTGTAGGCATTACAAGGATATAACATAAATTGTCCAAACTGCAAAATCCTCCAATCATATAAGATCATACAATTTGTAAACCATGTATTAACTCACTGTATAACACTCGTTTTCTTCTATTTTATGTTTTATTGCTGTATATCATCTTGACAATTCATATCGATGGTGCCTTTTTTAATTTGAATAATGTGTCATAATATTGTGTCCGTTTTTTTCCAATAAAATAAAAAATAATTTATTTGACATTAAATGTTCACACAACTAGTTATTAACTTTATTTTTCTTTACACCTACCTAGTATTAAGAAATTAATGGATCTCGTTAAGATACTGTTTATCAAGCCAAGCTTTTTCCACGAATGCATGTACAATTTGAAAAACATGAATGTACGAAAACACTAATTTTCCACTCTTTCATTATTATATCGTTTGCAACCAATAATTAAATGTCTTTATTTTCATCATTTCGGTAGGATTATAACAAGCGGCCAACGTTAAGTTTAGATTATTGACTATGCGCTAAAAATGTTAGATATATGATCCGCCTTGCAATCGTGATGTCAAAGTAAAAACTGGAGAAAGAAACTTTTAGTATATTTGCGTTAAAGCAATAAGCTTTAAGAGACATGTTCAAGTTTTGATCAAGTGACAAAATTGAAAACAAATGTTTCAGATTTGCAAAATTTCGTTGTTATTACGTTTTTGGCGAGGAAATAGTAATACTGAACATTTACCATGCTATAAAATATCAATTATATGCATCTTTTGAAAATTTAAAAATCTGAAAATTATAAAGCGTTACAAACGCAAAACGATGGAATAATTTGAAGAGTCCTGTTGCTATCGTTGTATTTGTAACAGTACGAGGATTTGTTATATAAAGTACACAATAATTCCGTGATTATATCAGCACGGATGGCCAACAGGTCTATGCTCTAGACGTTTACTCCATGGGTCAGTTGTTCGAGCTCAGGTATGGATTACTTTTTGTGTGTGTCTTTACTTTTATTTTTGTTTTATACTTGCTCCCTTTAGTTCCATTATTTACATTTATTAATTTAAAACATTAAATAACCAACTTCGAAACATGCCAAAATCTGTGAACACGTCACTTTAAACAAGAGATTGTTAGATCGCATAGAACATCACGTGGTTGAGATATATGTGTGTTCAAGAATTCTCCTCTTGCTAAAAGGTCGGTCAGGAAACAGACAGATGGAAGAACTCCATTCGTTGGTATTCATAAATATTAAGATGCAGATATTTTTATAACGGGTCAGGCAAGGGCACGAGTTTATATAATGCGTCGATAAAAAAAGCTTAAAAGATTAGCTCTCGAGAAATCTGTGTCACATCTCATTAAAGTAAAATAGGAGAATTTAGGCAATCAAGAAAGTTCAATCATTTATATCTGACCCAATTGTATGTCCTGAATTACGCAATTATGGTGGAACTAGCGTTCAAATAGGCCACACATTAAAATTGATAGAAATCAGCGACTTTATTTAATTTCAAAATTTACTTTACATAATGTTGATACTACGAAAGTTGAACTATTTTTTATAATTAATATGACGTTAAGACACGCTTATAAAAGCCATAAATTACATGTTTAATGATCGTGTAGTGTCGACAAGGAATGATTCCTGTTTCGGCAACTCCATCACTAATAAAGGTCGCGAGTACCATGAATAAGATTAAAAAGACGGTAAATTATCAAACAAAATTTGTACTTTCTAAAATAATCAGTAGTCTTAACTTGTTCATGGCGATCTTAACCTTCAGGTCAATGTATGTCAGGTTGAAGTATAATATAATAAAATTAGTCAATTGAATGCGTCCTTTACAAAAGTGAATCATAAAGAATATATCGAAAAGTATTTATTTTTAAATTGCAAAATATGTTTAGTGTCGAGGTATAGTCATTTCTTTCAAAAGAAATGACTAATACCTCTAATAGCTACCCCTCCTGTTTAAGAATAAATGTTTATAGTACAGAAGTTTGCAGGTTTTCTATTACTACGTAAAACGTTTATCTCGTCAGAAACATCATGTTTGGTAAATAAGATTGCTGCCGTCACATATTATTTAATCCTCTGCTAGAAACAATTTCTTTTTTCGGAAACAGTGTGATCATAATAACATTGACATTTACAAAAACAGGAAACTAGAAGAACCACAGTTTGTTGGTTGATTTAAAATGGAATAATTTCACACTTAGGACTATATACATTTGTAAATACGACTGAAGTTGTTTCAGGATTATGATTGGTAGTTTTTGTTTACTTCAATATGCAGGTTTGCTAAAAAGGACTAATTTCTCAATTCGCACTAAAACCGATTATAAATACGACAGTAGTTGTTTATGATTATGATTGTTCTCTTCCGTTGTGTGTATCAATGTGAAAGCAATTTACTGCATAACGTCACCCATGCTATACTATGTTCGCTTCTTAAGGTTTAATTCGCGAAGACTCTAGTATGTCACATAACTTATGATATTAGAAACATGTTTTTGCTAATATCATAATTATTATATAATAATGGGAAAAAACAATAGTGACGAGCCCCATAATGTCATTTATTGTCAGCCGTACATGAATGTGTTTACAATTATTATTTTGAGTTTCAGAATTGAAGGCCAGTCGTAAGCTTATGCGTGGCTCAAACAAACATGTCATCACTTTTTCAGTAACCCTGAGAAGGTTGTGTGAAAATATGGCACCCATAATTTAAATGGGATTTTGAATGGCGACGCTTGAGATATACACTCTTGCCACTTATTAGGACAAAGTCCCTGCCTTGCTCACTGATTACAAACGCCCGATCAATATTAACTAAACGATAATTCAAGCACAATATTTGCTTGTTTGAAAATATGATTATATCCATGACAAGAATGGTATTTTGCAAGGCAATGCTCGAAGTGATCCATCTTACCACTAACTAACAGGAAGTTTATTTATGGTTTAGTGATTAATAACGCCTGATTAAAAGATGCTCAACGATGATTTCAGGACAAGCTTGGGTATGAGAGTCGTGGCATAAAAGCGTTATTTGAAATATATTGTGGAAGTTGCAAGATGCTGTGTGCGGATGAAAAGCCGAGAAAATTCGAGATATGTTTAAAATGTGTGTTAATTTTATTAATCCCTATTCCCTATTATGTAAACCATATATTGATAATTGAAATGCGTATATAAACTTGTAACAAATGACAGAATTAGGTCAGTTGAATGTTAGTATATTGAAGGCTTTAACTATCGTAGACACAAACGTATTGCTAAATGTCTTTATTGGTATTAACACATTAAATGATGTGCTGCTTTTGGACTTATTTTTCTTTCTTTAAAATTATTTCGACTGATATTGTCAATCGACCACGTCTTAATGCATTTTAGAGAATGTCTAAGCTTGGTCTTTGACTGAATTCTATCGATGAGTGGATGCTTAAATCGTTTCTCGTTGCGTTGGTATCGTAACCGTTTTTCAACTTAAAGCTTTCCGTTTTAAAGGAAACTTTTCTTTAAACGTACCAAAAGCGGACACGTGTCATTTTAGTTGGTGAATATGGCGAAATATTTTCAATATAGAAAGAAATGCAGTTACCAAAACAAATGATAATTTCATGGAGGCTATTAAGTTACCGTGAAATTGAGCCGGTTCTTTACACTAATACATTTGAATGAAGAATATTAATTTTAATCTGAATGTAAGTTGTAGTTCTTAAAATAAATTGAAACATGAAATACTTTGTAATCCGGATTTGTTTTCTATTTAGCGCAAACAAAAACAATGGTCTTGTATTTATGGGCTTTACATTTCAGAGTTACTTTTCCGGAAAAAAGACGTTAGATAAGACGTTTCGATCCTCATTGATGCCATACATAACATTCCATTATCAATTATTGAAAAAAAGATCATCTTTCGATTTCAAAGTAGGTTACAAAACTCCGTTTTATGTTATATTATCGAAAAATTGATCTCGAATTAGTGCGTGTCACCCTTCCATATCCTCGCTCAATGAAGTATGCTGCTTAAAGGTATTTCCCAATTCAAATTCTACTAAATCTCCTCTTATCCGCGCCTCTATATTGTTGTATAAAATTCAAGTTATGGGTAATGTTATCTGCTTTGTCAGTTGTATAATCATTTGAAAACATGATTTTTTTTTAATAAAATGTCCATTGCATCAAATATGTATAATGCCCCTCTGAAAAAAACGTCAATTTATAGTTTTTAACGTTTGAAAATCAAGTGCTGCATTGTTTAAGATAATAATGTTCCAGCTCATGCATCGTGTAATAGTTTCATAAAGAACTTGATAAACAACTGCTGAATTATTTGAAATTATGTTGTGATTAATGTCGCATGTTATGACTTTATGATGGACCAACACGTTTGTCGGATATATAATCAAAGGTGATGTAAAAGAGTCAATCATGTCTTTTTACACTCGAAGTAATGCAATAATTCCGTCATTAGGAAGTAAATGATGCAATTCCAGTGATACCACACCTTATATTTGATTGAATCAATTAACTAGAATAACAACTTGAAGTAGAAAATTTTAGTAATGTTAGATTTCTCTGTTTTATTTGCTGACAGAATAGCTCCTGACAAGAATGTGCAGATGTGCTGGCTTCTCAGGAGCTACCCTGGCTGAATATGGCACAAGATTTATTTTCACATTAAGTGGTTACTATATAAAAGGCATATAAATTTATATTTATGTGGGCAAAGTATTTCCCTGTCCAATCATCAAGTACCAATATTGCAGCAAATTATAAGAATAAAAATGTAAACATTATCTTCCATCTCATTAATATTTTATTGCGCTAATAATGAGCTAGGTGATAACATAACCAAGATAATCTTACACGTTTCTTGATGGCTAACAGAAAAAACTGTTGTCATCTCCACTTGAGGCTCTGCCAGCAATCAGGTCCATGAGCTATCACTCTCATAAGATGTTGATAATTACCCATACACCATTTGTACCACTTTTACCAGCACCAGTTTTACCACATTTTCTCTCTTCAAAAGCCACTTTTGTTGGAATGTCACATTAATTGCTTTTTGTTGTTGTCCAAGCTAGTTTTGTTGAAAGCAGATTTTGCATGTACACATTTTTAAAATTTGACTTACTAATTGACATAAAAATATTTAAAGCCCACCAGTTTACATTCAAATTTTAAAAGGAAAGGCTTAACATTAACTTGCACCTAAAAAAGAGTCATTATCAACAAAAGTAGTTTGATTTTATATGTACCTTGTCATTTGCTTAAAATAACCACCAACTTGCCCTCTTGCAAAGAACTAGGACATGTACCAATTGTTTTGTCTGAGGAGGGATTGTAATTATCATCATAAGATATTGTTAGCGACTCCTTGATGATTTATTGATAATAACCCAAATTCAGTAGATGTAATTGACAGTTGAAGCCTAATATCAGTGGTCAATTATATATCATATTTCTGATGTATTGGGTTTCTCTGAATTTTATGACGGTGTATGACAGTTTCTTTGCTTGGAATTTCTGTGATCTCTTTGGAGCTTATTGTTTAACTTCATATTTGGAAAGTACAGCATTTATATTTGTTATAACATAAATATTATATAATTTCACACAGTCTTGTTTCTATTTTGCCTATCCATTATTTCATTGACTGACATTGCTGTTTTTGCCATTCATGAAATTCTGGCTTGTTGACTGGTGGGTCACACTATGCTAATTGATGACAACAAAGAGGTCTTGCTTGTCTTATGTTCAAAGCATAGTGTTCTTATTATGGAAAGTGTTTTGATAATCAACTATCAAAATACAAGTATAAAACTAATTATTAGATCCTTCCAAGCATTCTGAGGGAGAATACCAGGCATTCTTATATTAATTATATCCCTGCTAAAGTAAAGTTTTGGGATTGGTTAATCGTCTTGCTGTTGTTGTTTTTTTAAATACTGCTTTGTGGAGAGATGAAAACTGGTAGAAGAGTATTGGGTACTTTGTGTGCATGATACATAATGTTTAAGCTCTGAAAATCATCTTCAGCTGTTGACAAAGAAACTGTATACATTGTCTTAATTTGTTAACTAAAATTACATGTATTGACCAATGATTTATAATTGGTCAAACATTACTTATATATGGTAAAGCAAAGACATTACCATTGTTCATAATAATTTATTTATTTCGCAATTTAAACAATTAAAAAAAAATTGGGGACAATTACCTCTATCAAAGTTTCCAATGTCTTGCTTGCAATAATGTACTTTAATACCACATAAAATAAAGATACATGTAATTGGATTAAAGAGATTGAAAAACAAGCGTGGCAGTGTGTTCTCACTGGAGTGAACAATGACAGAATGATTTCTGTATGAAATCAACAAATGTCAGCTAGCCCACGCTTGCTCCTCTCCACCCAGGTGTATAAATGGGTACCTGTGACGGAAATAAGTCAATGTGCCGTGGCTGCCTATAGCGCCAAATGTAAACGGACGACTTAAATCCTAGTGATCGGGAGGTTAATATCGAAGTCGGCTTAAGATGTACGTTATCGAAGCAGACTATAAACCGCACCTATAACCTTTATTCACGCCCGCCATCAAAACCCCACTAGAATCTCTTTCAGGTCAGGGCCTCTTGCAAAATTTAATAATGTTCCGAAACCGACATCCTTCTACCTGACTACGTACACAAAATGCAGCTAGACCGACTATATGTACCACTACTATTCCTGACATTAAAATTACGATAATGTGTATTTTATGTTTCGTCTGGTATTCGTGCGCTTACTTAATCTCGTTTCTGTACGTATCCATTGAACTTAAGAAAATTTTAGGAAGAGAATAAGAATAATATTTAGAGCCATGGTCAATCACTCGATTGCAATAATCTTCCCAAATGGTAAAAGAAGATATGTGCGTCTGCTTCAAAATTCGTTCAAAATCATCCGTAATAAAAGCAGTTGTACGGAAATCAAACGTCGCGAAAAGAGTTAAAAGGTTATTAGTGGCTACACATCCGGAAGGCATTATGGTTCCAAACATTATAACAAATGGTGGATATAACATGTACCAGATAATATCAACGATACATAAGATCCATCAAAAACGTAAAATTCAAAACAATAACTGAACTACTATTCTTACTTTCTACAATGGAAAACACAATTGGAGATTATACTATCGTAAAATTCATAAAGCTGGTTTTAATGTGCATATGTTGTCCAATATGTTTCAGCTTTTTTTTCCTGTGATATTTTATTTTATATTTCGTATGAAAATGGATGGTCAAGTTTATCTCTAAATTGTATACGAGCTTAGTTTATAATGACAGAAAATCATTTCTATCATAAACCTATGGGAAAATTATTCCCCACTGAAAAGATGAAGGGTTTAATAATCAATACAATGGAAATGAAATGCTTATAATATTATATCACATTTGTCATCACGTTATCATAAGTTCAACAGTTCTGTCTGATAATACCTATTCCAAGGAACAGATGCGGATGCTCTGAACCTACCTTGAAATCAAGATGTTGGATAATATTGCAATAAATAGGTTATATGCTTGTATTTAGACGCAACTTAAAAATATTGATTGCTTTTACATAAATGAAATACGCATGCGGTGAAGGTCAAGTCAAAAATATTAAACAGTAGTCACATCATGGAAAGTTGTGGCTGTTTTGCAAGCTAAATGCATACAAGTACTGATATATCATGGGCGCCACCCTGTGGTTGTGGTTGTTTTGCAAGCTAAATGCATACACGTACTGATATATCATGGGCGCCACCCTGTGGTTGTGGTTGTTTTGCAAGCTAAATGCATACACGTACTGATATATCATGGGCGCCACCCTGTGGTTGTGATTGTTTTGCAAGCTAAATGCATACACGTACTGGTATATCATGGGCGCCACCCTGTGGTTGTGGTTGTTTTGCAAGCTAAATGCATACACGTACTGGTATATCATGGGCGCCACCCTGTGGTTGTGGTTGTTTTGCAAGCTAAATGCATACACGTACTGGTATATCATGGGCGCCACCCTGTGGTTGTGGTTGTTTTGCAAGCTAAATGCATACACGTACTGGTATATCATGGGCGCCATCCTGTGGTTGTGGTTGTTTTGCAAGCTAAATTCATACACGTACTGGTATATCATGGGCACCACCCTGTTTTTGAGATGCATTAATAAATGAGCCAATGCAACTTCCAAGGTGGCGCTCAGGCCCGAATGTTTTGAAATTTAATGGATAATTTGACAGGGTGATTATGTTTTATATGTTCTTCAGCATATATCCAAAAATGTACAGAATCATACAGTATCAACCCATTTAAAAACGTGAGAACCTTTATTAGTTGTGGCATGGGGAGTTAAAAAAACACTTCGATGAGTTTTTCCTGTGTGACGGGCAGATTTCCACCCAATTAAATCACTTAAGACATCCAACGATTGTGTACAACATATATTAGATGCTGCATGCACAAAAAAGTGGCTTCTGGCCGTCGTAATAGATAATTTTGGATTTTGTCAAAAGAGATGGAGCCAATGCTAAATAGATTTTTCTTTGAAAAATTCATAGTATCATTGAAAAACCTTTATTTAGTTACCGAATACATAAAGTTAAGTAAACTTAATAATCAAATAATATTATTTGAAACTGTTTTATAAAATATATTATATTTTCGGCTCATCACATCATATATTATTCCATTTATATTCCATTGAACGTAGACGAATGTAAAAGCAATCACATTTGCACAGCTTACTGTATGGTTTGCAATCTTCAACTTATATTTACAAGGGAATTCATAATTCAATAATTTAACAAATCGTCCGCTGTGGTCGGTCTTTGACAATAAAATATGAATCTATTCTGGCTGAGATGATTATGCCTGTCGTGCATTTAGTTAGTTATAAATACTTGTTAGCAATATGGCACATTGACAATCTAAAAAAATGTCATGCGTTAAAGATGCCTTTCTGTTCGTAAAAAATAGGCCCTGCAATGTCTCACATAGTACTGAAGCCACTGAAGACACTTGTCTGAAAGTGGTGTACTTAGAAACGGTAATGTGAGGCTTATACCCGACACATTAGATAACCTAAGGTCAGGGGTCAGTCGCTCTTACTTAAAACAGAACACAACCTAAAATGGAAATTGCTCCTAAGTACATAATATATTATCCGGAAACTTTGCTTGCAAATTCAGATAGGCTTTTTCCTATTTCTTTCTACATAAAAACGACTGTCACCTCTTCCGAAAATACTGAGGTAACAAAACAGAACCGAAGATTATCGGACGTCATTTGGGATACCTACAAAGATGTGGGTTTTCGTTTCCCACCAGAAGTTAAGTTCATTCTACGGTTACTACACATAAAATACAATTTTATTTCTGTATTAATCAACAATTACGTAAGATACTCAACAATGAATATCAATACAATGTGATTAATACATTTTAAAATTCATTAGGAATTATTAAAAGAAAACAAAGAAAGTGCATTTTAAAGGCAATTAACTTTTTTTTTAATTTTTAGGGGTTTTCACCAAATCCATATCATACTTCTGTATTGCGTGAAATAAGAACAAAGCCTTTGTAATAATATAGAGGAAATTCCTGTGTAATCGGTAAAAGGACTTCGAAAGCATGTGTTCTTTGGTGAACCGTCAGTTGTAATCAATATTACAAATACAAGGCGTCTAGTAAAGTGGGGAGTTTGGTATGAGAACAAACACTTTCAAGTTATCATAAAGAGCATGTTTAAATGCACTGAATCAAACCTAAAAACGATAGCTCTGAACTACTTAATACAGCGGATCTGAGGACAATGCTTGTAGGCACGCATTTAACACCGCATTCGTCACACTTCAGCAACGTTTCTTGTATGATTCTTCCAAGGAGCATTTCGTATGCTACTAGAAAATTCCCATATTAATTGATTAATTTAATTGATAAAAATGAGGATAGCCTCAAGTTTAATTCGTTGAACGTTGACGTTTTAAAACTTAATGTGATTAATTGTGTGAAAAGATTATTTTTCAACATACGCAAATCCTGTTATATTAAAGAAAACCTAAATAATAATCGCTTTTAGTGATCGTCATATGGCCGGTTAACTCTTAGACTGTTGTAAGCATGCAGTACCGTACATACCATCTTACCTGCTATATGTCAGTCTCCACAGAGTATTTGCAGTCCTATGTTTTTAACCCTTTGCATGCTAGGAAATTTGTCGTCTGCTAAAATGTCGTCTGCAGAATTTCTAAAATTAGCATTTTCTTCGATTTTTTTCAAAGAATACTATCAGAATAGCAAACAGTTTGGATCCAGATGAGACGCCGCGTTCTGTGGCGTCTCATCTGGATCCAAACTGTTTGCAAAGGCCTTCAAAATTCGGTTCCAGCACTGAAAGAGTTAAAGGTATTATTGTTTGTATGCAGATGAAATGAATATGAGCCGCGATCTGTGAAAAGGGGTTGTAATGCATGTGCGTAAAGTGTCGTTTCAGATCAGCCTGTGAAGTCTGACACTTTCGGCTTTAATGATAATTTATGTTTAAAGAAAGTCTCTTCTTAGCAAAAATCAAGTGTAGGCGGAAAGTGTCGTCCCTGATTAGCCTGTACGGACTGCACGGGTTAATCTGGGACGACACTTAACGCACATGCATTAACCCCCCTTTTCCCAGAGCACGGCCCATATATATGTACAAATATACTATGAAAAGCCTCTTGTCTAGATTCTTCAGTTTGATTTATATAAAGAGAGATAACTCTTGCTCCATGAAAGTTCTAATCATCGCAGCGGTAATTTGCCCATATCATAATGTGCTTACTTTTGCCAAACGTGAATTGAAAGGTTTAATGCTGTTAAGCTTTTATATTTCATTTTATATTCTTTGAGGGTTTTTTTAATTCGCAGATCCATCTTAGCGTTTTTCTTATATTTAATGTAACGAATATAAACCTGCAGACCAAAAAATAATATTTAATCGACTGTTAATTGCAATTAAAAAAGAGACCTTTAATCGACAATTAACTGCAATCAGAAACAGACAAGCTTGTTTGTTATAATTTAGAAAACACATTATCGTTCAATTGATAAAAGAAGAAAAGTCAACAGTCAACATCCATTCATTTACAAAAGCCTTTCCGACAGTGAGTGGTGCTCTAAAAGGCGATGCGTCGCCGTCACATATTTATTACAAGCATTTTGAAAACAAACAACACCTAATGAAATGGAATACGATCGGAAGACTACATCTGAGACAAGCGTTTTAAAACGTCTATTCATGCGCTAGAAAGACTTCCATTGATATGTTAGAAAGGGGATACCCTTTGCCTATTGTCTGACCTAATGTTCCCTAAAACCCTCGGACACAACTCGTACCGTAACTTGCGTGTTGCCTATGAAATCGAGTTAATACATGGACTCGAGTTCGCGAACCAGACCCGTTATATGAGATCATATGAGGTCGACTCGTTTTAGTTTGTGGAAACTTGAAACTCCCTGTGTGTGACACGTTTAGGTTTTGCACGTGGACGATATCAATTGTTTCGTATTGACTGGTAAAATAATGAAAATTGTCAAAAATTAAAGGTAAATACGTTTTTGAGAGTTATTTCGTTTATCACTACATTATATAAAATATCTTAGTTAGCTGACGGAACTCATCATGAAAGATCCATCCAAACATGTATACCATTTTTTCGTTCATCTGTTTATACTGTTTTGTTAATTAAAGTTGATGGAGCACTTATTCCCTGATCAATTAGAACATTATTACACTACTTGTTACATGTTCTGTCCTACAACATATGCACCGAAATATGGAATGGCACATTCACATATAGAACATATGTGTCTTGTTCTGAGAAAACTGGGCATAATGCATGTGCGTAAAGTGTCGTCCCAGATTAGTCTGTGCTGTCCGCACAGGCTTATCAGAGACGACACTTTCCGCCTAAATTGGATGTTTGCTAAGAAGAGACTTCATTTAAACAACATATGTAATAAAAGCGGAAAGTGTCGTCCCTGATTAGCCTGTTCGGACTGCACAGGCTAATCTGGGACGACACTTTATATGGCGCACCAAAGGGGTCGAAACTTTAACTTCTGCTGCAGCAGAAAAATCCTGCTCGACCAGCATTTATTTTTAGATTATGGCATCAGCCAATCAGATTACACATAGGCATAAATCATTTAACGTTGGAGCAATTGATCAATCAAATGTGCATGATCCTACATGACTTAACGATTTTAAAGCTTAATTATTATTTTATGAACAACTACGAACAATGGATGAGAATTTAATAATAATTGATTAAAACACAGATTATGAGTTTGTTGCAGTTTTTCTTAAGTTATTGTCAAGTCTATTTCGTTTCCGCAGAGATAGCTTAATTATGTCGTCCGTTTCTTAGCTCAAATTTAATTGGCTGGCGGGTTCAAGGGATTATTCTAAAAATAAATGCTTGTCGACCAGGATTTTGCTGCTGCAGCAGAAAAAAATTGTTGCTTGGGCAGGAATTTTGCTGCTCGAGCAGCATTTTTTTCTGCTGTAGCAGAAGTTAAAGTTTCGACCCCTTTGGTGCGCCATAACTTTATGCGAATGCACTATGCCCAGTTTTATCAGAACGCGACTCATATCATCGCGTTAAGGAGCAGTAACTCCTGGTACTCGCATTCAAGAAAAAGTGTCATTTCAGAAATGTGTCGTTATTTCTCATTTTTAACAATAAGTTTACACTGTTAAACATTCTAAAAAGTACGAATAAACCCCTTTTGGTAATATTTACAAGTATAACAAAAATCGAAAAATACCTTTGAAGGAAAAAAACTGCCTGCCTTTCCCGCCATTCTTTAGGTAACAATATACTAAATAATCGAGTCATGTACGAGCTATACTCTCTTAATAAATCTACATATTTTACTCGAAGGAATGTTATACACTTTAGACAGTCGTTCTTGTTTTATCGTTTGGAGATATTAATAGAGTAAGAATAGGTGTTCACAACTAAATCACTGAAATATGATAAAGTCAGAGACTATAGTAAACTATTGTGCCGAATCCGCTTACGTGTCAGTTGAAAACGGTGGGAAAAGATGGGACAAAATCAGTCGATTCTGATTTGTGTCGTGTGGTTTTTTGGTTTGTAAATGACAAATCTTGTTTATTATTAAAATATGCACAGAAAAGGTAAAGTAATGGGTTTCTCTCTATGTGCAAAAGGTTTCTTTTATATTTCGTAAAAGTTAGTTGTAGCATTTACGTGATACTACTTAGCTGTTTAAATTACTATTTTTTTACATGTATTTACATTTGACTCCTCCACTTTGATTATATCATGTACTTACCGGAATATGTTCGCATATTTTACTGGTTTCTATACATTTACTGTTTACCGACGCCACGCTTAAGAAAAACCTCGAAGACTCCAAAATTTATCGACAGCAATCGCAAAACACGCAAAATGTACACATTCAGAGATTTTGACGGACCCGATTAATAGGTAATAAAACTTGTTTAAGTTTTTTGATGATTTCAAATCTTGTATCAATATTAAAGTTTATAATTCGAAAAGTATGCGTTTACTTGCAAACAATGTTATTATCTAACTGATTCAACATCTCTTAACATTCACTATCGTCTTTCTCTGAATTGATAATTGCTTTGATAACAACACAAACTTTAACCCATGTATGCCTAGCGTCTAGAAAAAATGCATTGGCAAACAGCGTAGACCCAGATGAGACGCCGCATGATGCGGCGTCTCATCAGGGTCTGCGTTGTTTGTGTAAAGGAATTTCTGTAAGAAATATTCTAAATATAGAAATAAATATACTAGACATCCCTAATTTTGGAAATAAATTGGTCCAATTTAGAAGGATGGGGGAGTCCACTAGGCAAAAATGGGTTAATTCCAATACTGCTTTTGTGATGCCGCATTCCAGTTCGTCGTCTCGGGTTTAACTTTAATAGATATTTTCTATTCTTTTTTATTGTTCTTGCAACATATGCCAGTGATCGGGTTTTGTGAGATGACTCGCATTTGTAAACAAATTCGTATCTATATTGTCATAAAAGACACGCGATATTCTAAGGCAACACATGGGGCGAACGTTGTGTACATCAGAGGGTTTAGCCTGAGGCTTTGATGTTAATTAGTAAAAACATCATTTTGAATGAAAAAATAATCAAATATTATAACGAAAAACCATCTGATCTGAAACAAAAATCAATAACCACTTGTTGTGTACATTAGAGTGTAATCATGCAGTTGAGTGTAATTTAACCTCGGTCTGGGAAAACTGCGCTTAATGCATGTGTTTTAAGTGTCATTTTAGATTAACTAATACGGGCGGGCACGAAACTGCCCGACTAACAAGGATGTTTGTTTAGAATAGACTTCCTTCAAACGAAAAATTCCACAAAAGCGGAAAATGTCGTCCGTGGTTAGCATGTGAAGACTGCAGAGGCTAATATAGGATGATTAAGCCCATATTTTCTAAAACGAGGCTAAAAAAATTCTTAGGACTTTGCGACACTCTCAGCAACTCAGTTTGATTCAAAATCCTCGTTTCGCTTTACCGGAAACAGACCTTATTGATAAGTCTGACATTCAAAAGTAATTGAATATGTTTTACTCTTTACACTTAGTTCTATGTTCTTTTCTTTGTTTGCAATTTGTTACTGATCCCAAATGTCGGTCTGAATGCATTTGTATTTGTCGTCGTGTAAACTCAACAACAGTATTTATACACTGAGTCCCATAATTCTTTTTTTATGGGCAGTTCACATTTTTATCACTTACAAAATAAACAAGAAATGTCTTAATTCAATAAAGTAATTGATACATTAATTAAAAAACATAAACAAATAAAAATGGTCACCGAATAACAGCGGATATGGATGGCCTAATAACTGTTCATGTGTATCTACCAGTGTATTTTAACTATTTATGCCAGTTTAGGTTGATATATTCATTCAAACCGCTTATGTTCACAAAATTGTTTAGTTACCATAGGTATTCATTAAACTAGTGTTGAACGCTTGCCTTCCTTAAACCATTTGCGCAAGTGAATAGGCATTCAATGTTTCCAACTATATACACAAACTCTGGGTCAAAATTATCGTATTTATTTTTCTTGAACAACACAATACGCCCGAAAACAAGATAAAAACACTGAAAGCACGACATTTTTCTTTCAATAAAGATGTCCTTTTCAATATATTTTTAACATGCATTAAACAACATATAAAGCGTATATGCTATTCAGATGTATATAATAAATATCAAGCACAAAACATTAGCGCTCTACTGCTTCGCCTATTTCGTAATAAATTATATTTAAAAATTAAAAATCGACCGTATAAAATAGCCGCTTATACAAACAATTGTGATACATGTCGAAATCTTACGTTCTGTTGTTATAAAAAGTATATGTATAAGTTACACCATACTGTATGCATCTATGGTATATACATGCTTAAGATATTTCAACATTTCATGTCTTTTTCCTTATTTCTCGTGTACGCATATTGACACACATCTATATTATTAGGCTATTTCCAAACATGAACAGTACTAATTCACGACAATTTGACAAATTTGTACATAACAAGCGTATTACTCTACGCATTCCCTGTATAGTTTATAGCTATGACTAAAAATAGTTCATATTTAAACATCGTTAGACACTATCGTCAAAAAAGGAAACACATTTCTTCGAAGGATACATGTTAACCATCAAAATCTATGAAAAACTAATTCAGTTATTATATCCATTTTCTTGAATATCCATTGTCCTTATACCATTCAATAGATTTATATGTTGTTGAAGCTATTCACAAACATGCCGTGACATATATTGTCGAACTATCTTTGTGAGACAATTTAGTATGTGCTTGCGTTCTTACGCG